>NC_046645.1:6758823-7058823 GCF_900324485.2 Mastacembelus armatus | reverse complement strand
GATGCAGATTTGTTTGTGTGTCATTGAGTGGTTGTCTGTTGTACAGACAGACAAGTGCATGGCCATTTGTAAGCAGTTTAGCTGGAAAATAGGTCAAACTAGTGCACCTACCAGCCTTTTCTCTCTGGCTTCCTGTCTCCCTCTTTTTATCTCTCCTCCTGTGCTGTCAAGGTTTTGCCATCTAATTATAGGTTTATTTTTGCCTTCTTCTCTCTCCATTGCCATTTTTTCTGTCTCTTTGCGCTGTGCTCTTTCTACCTCACTACCCCATCACCCATTGTTGCCATGGCTACCTTGCAGTGTGCTGGCATGCTCATAGTGGCATTGGTTACCTAGGTGATGAGATGCTGATGTGGATTATTAGACATCTACTGGGTTTTACCAGGTTTGAGGGTGTGGGTAAATGTCTTTACATGGTTGTACAGAAACATTTTAGTTGGATACCGTCATTGTGAAGACCTTTAAGCACTGTGAGGCAATTTTGGCCAGTCTTCACAATTTCAAATGGCTTTTTGAGGGTTCAGACTTTGTTTTAGAGTAGTAGATCAGATTTAGTGTAAGGATTTACAATTAGGCATTTAATTCTGATGTTCGGCTTAAGGGGATAGAAAGCGCATTATGACAATGATTGTGTCCTCACAACTATAGAAAGACCAATGTGTGTGTGTGTGTGTGCTGTATGTGTAATGACTTGTTCCCAAGTGGAGGAAGTAAATAGTTGGTTGAGTGGCTATTAAGTGGGATGGTCAAATTGGACTGATGGCTATATTGCTTTCACGCTGTCTCCAGTTATTTATACATTCAAGCTTTAGCCAGATTATTATATGAACACTGCCCTATATCTGTTTCTAAGAGGAGATGGAACAGTTATTTAATTGATTATTTTCCCTGCTATTTTAAGATTTTCATCATGATAAAAATCAGCTGCCACAGGATATCAGATTAGACAAGAATATAGAGGCATGAGCTAATTTTCCATTTAGTGCACACATATCATCTTTGTTTCAAAACAGGCAGCACAAGATTTAGTGTCATTTTATTTTATTTTCAGCACAGATCTAATTATGAACAATCATAGTGTTGTATTGTTGTATTATTAATGAACTTTCACTTATCTTATTGTAGCTGTTATCTGGTCAGATATCCTGTTGCAGCAGATTTTTAGATAGATGAAAATCTTACAATCGCGATAATGAGAGGGAAATGAATTAAATAATTACTTCTCATGGTGACAGATACAGGACAACAACATGGTGCCCTGGGTTGATATGGTACAGATAAATCATTTTAGGATTACATACGAAACCATAAGAGTTTAGTCATATTCCAGGAGATATTCAAATATGAAACACTTAAGTTACTATAAAAATTGCTTTTTATTGTAATTCAGTCTTGCTTCAGCCAAACTTATGCACATGAGCAATCAACACTCAGCATTTATTAGCTATTAGCAGTTTGTGATCTTTGCCTTTTTGTGATAATGGTTTTCAAGTAAAGCTAGAGAAAACTGCCAGCATCTTTTTTTTTTTGTAATAATCCGACTCATATATTTGCTTATATTGGTAAAGGATCTTCTAATGCATGACATGTTAAAAGGTCACAGTGACTATGGCTGCAACTGAGGAGTACTTCTATTATTCGCTGATAATTTTCTTGATTATTTTTTTAGTCAAAATGTCAGATGACTACTGTAATCTATCTCCCCTTCTTCTGTACATATTCTTTTCCCTAAAATCTTCTCCCAGCACTTTCTTCTTCTGCCCTTCTCTTTTAGCTGAGAATAGGTATCCACACAGGGTCGGTGCTGGCAGGAGTGGTCGGGGTTAAAATGCCACGTTATTGTCTGTTCGGGAACAATGTGACGCTGGCCAGCAAGTTTGAATCAGGGAGCCATCCGAGATGTATAAACGTTAGTCCCACGACTTACCAGTAAGTAATAACAGGATACATACAAGTGTTTAGAAATACACAAACTTTAAGGGAGAACAAAATCCTCTGAGAGAAGTTATCTTAGCCTAAATAGAGCTAGCAGCCTCCCACATACAAATGTATAATTTTGTGTATTTTTAAAATTTTTATTAGACTTTCTTTTCTTCTCAACAGGTTGCTGAAAGATGACCGTTCTTTTTCATTTGTCCCTCGTTCACGGCTGGAGCTCCCCGAGAATTTTCCCAAAGAGATTCCAGGGACATGTTACTTCCTGGAAGCGGGGACATCACACAGCCACGCCTCACTCACCAGCTCTCGCTCTGCACCCCCGGCCTCTATGAGGAAAGTCTCCTACAGCATTGGAACCATGTTTCTAAGAGAAACCAGTTTGTAGGTGGCATACACAGACTACAAAACACATATATTCATTGTGTGAATGGATTTAAACAAGTGGAACATGCTGAAAAATCACATGGATCTCTGGATATGCAAATGCATTATATGAAAACTTGAAATTAAAACTGTGAGGTGGCTTATATGAATGAAACTTTAAAAAACTGCTGTCACCATAGGATAAGAGACAACAACATGTCCTCAGCTCTCCTAAGCAAGGGATATATGGCTCAAAAGACTTAAGGAACAGCAACCATGCTAATCTCCCATGGATCTTTCTCCAAGGATGGTGTCAGTTAGTGGAGGAACATGAAATACCTGGATTGTCTCTCTCCAGTGGTCCCAAATAGCACCCTGACCTGGCTCTAGTGGAAACAATGCTTAGAGAAAACCTGGGAAAGACCATTTACATGACCAGTGTTGCACTCTTTAGCAATAGTATTGCACAGGTAGAACAAATCCACTTTCCATTAATAATGTGGGCACAGAGGAATAAACTTGTATAAACTTTTGAAAGACGGCACCAGTGTCACAAATGTTTGCAGTGCTTCATGGCCTCTTCTACAAAGAAGACCACAACTGAAGAACAATACAACTCCTCTTTCTCTCTTTCCAACTGTCCCTAAATCATTTCATGCTTTACCAAACATACTGTTCAACATCTGCTGCTTGTTAACAGTCACCCATCATCCCATTCGAGTGAATAGAGACAAATGAGAGGCCTAAATACAGAGATAGGCTTGAAAAGGGGACATGAAAGGACAGATGCCAAAAATTCTAAGCTGATCATAAAGCCTTTTCTGCTTCTAACCCACAGCAAACTAAAACCAACCATAACCCAACCATTTCACTGCAGGTAATGTGTTTAGGATTGAAACTCATTCCCAGCTCAGTGCCTTTTTAACTGTTTAAATCAGGACAAGATACAAGATGGATTCATTTGAAATATTTGAACAAAACAATCAGAAGGAGCGCTTCATTTATCTTACATTTCCACCTATATAAGTTTTTTTTTTGTCTTATGGTGTTATTGTCTCTTGTGTCTAGAGTAAAAGAGTTAAATGAGAGAATAACAGGTGCCAAAAGTTATTAGCCACATACAAAAACTTTGTATTCTAAGTCAAGATCGGCGCCTTAACCCCCTGAGCCACAAGGATTCCCAACTACCTGTTGATGCTGAGTGACTAGTAAGATAAACGAAGTGTTCCTTTAAGAGTTCAAACATTTCAAATTGTATTCATCTGTTTTTTTGTCCAAATCAACCAATAATACACAAACTATAGTACTATTAATCTAGTGCTATGCTAACTTGTACACATAGTCATAGTATGCACATTTGACATGGTTCACATAAGTTATCTTTTTTGTTTACTTTGTTTTTTCACCACATGGATATAAAAGTAGTTACTAATCCCATGCAAATATCACCAACAGGATTCAAATTTAAGTCTGCTAGTAGGCTGAGTATAATTTACTCAGTGGAAATCTCAGGCCTTCCGAATAATAAAGCGTAGCTCAGTAACCCAGACATGGGAAAGTAAATGTCTGAGAGAATCTTCATAAAGTCTCATCATAAAGTGGGAAGTGAATAGTTGGACAGTCTGAATATTTTACAGACTTGGCACATTAGGTATTTAATGTAATTTACATTGCATTTATTCCATTGTTCTACATTACTGAAGTACAAATCAAGTTTATATCACACTTTGAATAGCTGACTGTTACAGACCAGAGAGAAAGAAAAACTATTTCAAGAGGTTTTCATTTGTCATAATACGTGCAGAGATTTGTCAACATCAACTGCTACTTTTAACTCACTGTTAATGACCAGCAAAAAAAAGTTCTGATTGTACCTGTGTGTGCTTAACTTGGTGTACAAAAAAGTGTTTTTTTTCCCCAGTTGTACAATATGTCTTAAATTACTGGCAAAATAGCTTAACAACTATTATGTTCATAACTACTTTTAAAAAGTAGAAAAATTAATTTTTGAAAGTGTTAAAACAAACACAGGTTCTAATTCACAGTGCACCAGAAAAGGAAAGGGAGTAGCATGTTGTCATTTAACACTATTCTGCCAAATATCATATAAAATGTGCCAAGTCCAATTATAGACAGCAGCATCACAGGCTGAGCTGTTTGAGTAAAGGTTTGTTGTTTCATTTGTTGTTAAAAAACCAGGACTAGTACATTTTGACTTGGGATTCGAAAGGAACAGGTTCTGCCTGAGTCACTGTCAAACACAGATTGTTCATCAAAAAATACTTTACTAATTCTAAGAATAATAAATAAATGCTCATTTGGCCAAATGTGCAACCACTAAAAGGTTTAGTGGCATCGACACCAGCATAAAGTAATGTGCCATATTAGAGAAACAGACAGGATGAGGAGATAAAATAAAATATTGTTGGAACTGAAGAGGATCTAGAAATGCCAGAAAACTTTGGTCATGATTATTATTGTTGTAAATGATTTTACTGTCATCAGATTCCCTGACAGCAGTAGCATCATTTACACCATGTTCTGTCAAGGTCTTGGCAAAGACAATGGAAATAGATTTCTGAGAATATTTTTTTAATATCCTCATAATCTTGTCTATATTTACTGTAAAGAAAAATACAGTAATATGTTTTCAAAACATTTGTTTGCTTTACTATGCAGTGTAGAACTAATAATGAACTAGACATTATAACATAGATCAGGAAAAATCATGGTAGAATAGTTTTTAGTTTAAAATGTCAGGAATTTTAACATAAAAAGATTTTTAACTAGGTGCCAAACTTGTACTATCTACTGATTAAATTTAAATTTAAAAACAAGTGGCAACTCAAAATTTAAGTCAGTTAGTGACATTTTTGTGTGTGCTTACTGCACCTGTTAGAAAGCAGAATAATGTTGTTACATTTTATGGCTTTGTGGCAAATCTAGGCTATAACATTCATGTTTTTTGTAATACTACAGAGAACCAGAATCTGCAATGCCCACAAGGGACATCAATGAAACATACAAGGCACATCCCGTGTATACTTGTCTTTATATCCGTGGTTCAGAATATCAATGTTTTTCTAAGCCTGCCCAGGAAAAGGAAAATCTACAGATTATTGAATGATTCAAAAAGGTGTATTCAGAAAGAGAGTTGTGAACTTGTACGTTTAGACTTACAAACCTATTTTCAAAAGGTCTGGGAAAACAAAAGAAAAAAAAACTTGTGCAGGTGTGTATTTTCTTACAGATTTTTTACATGTAAAATACAGTGTGTTAGCAGAGCTTTGCAGAAGAACTGACCCTTTTCACTGTGACATCAGCTAATATTCTCTTTCGGGGCCATGGTATAAGTTGTATAAATTGGCAATGTCGGCACAGAATAATAGCTACGCAATTTACAATGTTTCACCATAACACCATTATAGTGTTAGATTTTGTTACTGCCTCAGATCACTGGTGAGTAAGCGCTAATGGCTGCACGAGTTAGGGAGTGGTAATGTCTGTTCATAACATCTGCCTGTTAACACGTTCAAAATCTCATTAAATATATATTGTATAGTTCTCGAGAAGTCCATGAACTCAAAACACAGCTTCTTCTCTTAAGACAGCTAGTTAAGTCCATGAGCAGAACAACACCAGTGTTATCAGTTGACTGTCGTACAACAGTCAGCTACATTATTCACAGGAGCATTCTTTAGACTGCTATAATATATAAAATATAACATGAAACATTAAAGAACCCTAGCATCTTATTCGCTACACTGTTTATCCCAGTACGGCAAAGCTTGCTTTATCATTAGCGTCAAGTAGAGGCCAACCAATAACACAAATACGTTACGTCACGTGATGAGCTGCACACAGGAAGACTGGCTCCAAAACAAATCCAACATATTTGACATGGTGAAATGAAAGGCTATGATAGCAATAAAATATAAGCCTTTCAGTGATGAGGAAAATGGGGGAGGGAGGACACTCCAAAACTTTCAGAGAACCAGTAAAACAATCATCAGTTGTTAACACTATAGTGTTGAAATGACATATTGATGCAATTAAAGGTGGACAGAGATAAGCTGATATTGGCAACTTAGCAACGTGATTCAAAAACTCCACCAAATCCTCAGTATGTAGCACACTGACAACATCTAAGCACTTCTGCAAACCAAATAAACTACACTGACAAAAGCTTCAGGTTTCTCAGCCCTTCTATCAATAAATCCAAAGTCAAACTGAAAAATGACCTGACAACAAGGAACAACAGCTTCATTTGTCAATGATCAGGATTCTCTAAAAATGCTCCAAGCCTCCATAGGAAGCATCAACAAAAACTGTTACTGGAGCCACACTTCGTTATACACAACATCACTGTTGTGTGTATGAGCTTACAAAATAATGTTTACAGGATTGCCCCTCCACGCACACCTTTTTGAATCATTTAATATTCCATAAAATTCTGGTTCAAGTGACACCAAAGAATGGTTTGCAAACTTTTCCATGAGTCTGAGCGATGTTTCCGATGTCTTTAAGATGTAGGATAGTGGATAATGGTTGGCCAAATGTTTAGTCTAACATATAACCTTATATGTGCAAATGTGGGTTAAACCACAAACACAGGACAGCAATAATTAGATGTTAACCATACCAAAAAAGTCCAGCAACACAGGCTCATAGAGTGCAGTATCCAGTATGCAGTATCCAGAGTACACTGCTGTCCGAGAGCCAGTATACACATCATCAAAGAATGATGAGGAGATTCCTGCTAATGATGGTTGACTATAAATATAGTGTTACTAATGACTGTCATGCTTTGACACTTAACACTACGTACAGTACGCCTGTACTATTAAATTGCATTCAGCAGTAATAAAAACTGAATTTCCTCAGCTGCACTGACAATGAAAGTGAACCATTCTTAAACGTATTTGACAGATGTCTTTCTGAGACTAGGGTTAGCTTTTAGGCTTCCACATATAAAGAGGCACAGGTGCTGTCAGACTGGCATCCTGGTGATAATGCAATATATGCATTAATGCGTACTTAGTAAAATTATCGTCCAGGTGTCATTCTACATGAGCAGCACCTGAATCCTGCATCTAGGCTAAATAAAAAATGTTGCACCAGTGTCACACCCATGCAACTTGTGTCCCATTGCTCATGTACCCAAGTCTGTAAATTCCTGGCAGCATATTAAGACATTTGGACAGATCCTACAAGTCTTGCTGTTATAACATTGAGTTGTTGCAGGTACTGGTTCTCTACAGTGTTGTTGTTGTTAGTCAAGGGCCATTACGCCACAGTGCATGCTCACACGAAGGCACACATGGCAGTTACAGTGGCAATACAGCTGAGCTGTACTGTGTAAGTTGTGTCAGGCATGAACAAATGTTGTAGGGGGCCTGAGGTAAGTGCAAGAGGGTCCCATGAGATGAAACCAAATACATCCATAAGTCCAGCAGCTGTTTTCGGTGCGCCTGCCAGTGTGAGTCTGACTGTGTATATCAAACAATACGAGAACATATTGAGTTTGCCAGTGTACAAACATAACAGTTTGTTAATAGAGGCCTACTTAACGGTAGCCAATAAGGGCAAACGTGCTGCAATGGCCGAACGCTGCAAATACAGAAGCGCTGCAAATACCAAAAACGCATGCAAGAGAGAAATGCTGCATATTCATGGAACAGAAGTGCACCAGGCCTCTAGGGGGCCCCGAACTGAGGGATGCTATGAACAAAGTTTGGCTAATTTTTAGAGGCAACATAGAAAAGATACATTTTCCTTTTAGTTCTTTTTTAAACACTCAGTCGTCATCTTTTACAGTATTATAAAAGTACAGTATTACAAAAGTACAGTATTATAAATGTACAGTATTGCAAAAGATGACGGCCAAGTGTTTAAAAAAGAAATAATTTTGTCGCCTCTACCATGTATTTTTGGTATGTGCAGGTGCATTTGCCCTTGTCGGCCACCATACCTATTGCATCTGTAACAAATCTGTACAATGTTGAGACTGAAAAAATGAAAATTGTAATAAAATTACAAAGGAGATTTTTTTTTTGTATAATTCACGATATGATTTAATATTCATGTTCTACTTTATCCATTTTCTATTTCAGCCAGATACTTCATGTCTGGATGTGTGCCATCTAAAGCCTGGCTGGTTTTTCCAACTTGCTAGGGACCAACAAAATATTCCCTACTTTAAGAAATGTGTTTTTAGTGATTTTTTTTTTTCAGGAATTACTGAAAAACTACTGAAAAATTATTAGACTGATGCTATTGTATTTTTTTTTTTTGTTCCTCATCACATTTTAAAGTATTTTCTTTAGTGATGGCTTTATGAAACATTGTCTTCAAATGAATTAGCATGACATGTCATTTTTATTAAAAGATAAAATTACAAAACGTATGCTTCTTGCAGGTCATGGTTAGAAACTATCTCGCTAAGATTAACTTCATCCACACTGATGGGTCTAATCTGATGGGAAACTGGTCTCGGTCTAACAATAGCCTGGTTTAACAGCAGAAACAAACATGGTTGATACTTATCGTCCATGTCCAAGGTCCACAAAAAATAATCCAGTCCCCCAGAGGGATGCACATTTCACCACTGATCTCCAGTGTGAAAAGCTTCATCCCACTGAGACACCTGCTTAGTTTAAAATGAATATTTGTGACATTTAACAATTCGTCATTTTATCATTCAGGGAAGCTCTGGTTGATGTCACGTGTCAAAAATCTGGTCATTGTTTTGTACTTTGATGTCATGTTGTAAAAATACAGAGCTGACCCTGGGACATGGATCCTGTTTGACCCTGTCATTGGAATCAGCAACACTGTATGTGGAAGAGGCTTACCGTTGCAGACATTAAGGGCACATCTTCTGTCTTATATGATGTAAATAAAAACACTAAGTATCTTTAATAAGGAAGAAGGACTGTGGCTGTTACTGTATAGACATTTACATATCTGTAAAGACTTTCAAATACAGAACCTCCTTTTTGTGAGGCAACATTGCTAACCACCACACCTCTGTGTCACCCTACAGAACATTGTCCTGATAAACTCAGCTTCCTTCCAACTCCCTCGACTGGTGCTTTGCATTTTCTGATCACACCGTGCATGCATGCATTCTCTCCCCAAACAGTAAGTACAGCAAGAAGCTATTAGCCTAACAAACCTGTATAGTTAACACATATCACCAGTGTGGGCACGTTTATGCAAGTCACTCTGACTTTTTAGTGGTAAAGGTAATATTGCATACATAGTAACAAGCATAGGTGTTGTTAACTTGAGTAAAGTTTGCTTCACCTGGCCTTCCCATCTCCCTCAAGGCCTCTCTCCCTGCTGCCTGCTTTGTGTGTGGAGAAGCAGAGGTGACACAGAGAGATGAAGCTGCTCCATAAGTACTAAAACCATATTTCTGATCCACTGATCTTACTCTGTGGTTTCTGCAAATATGACAAAAATACTGCCAGTCCTTACAAACTGAGAGAAACCGTATGTTTGGTGTTATCTTCTCTCCTCATTCCTCATTCTGACCCCCTCACACCCTCCACAGTATACAAATTCACCTCCATTACACTAATTGGCTGTGGGCGGTTATTATCACATTGTCACTGGACAACTGACTGCAGCACAGGTAAGTGTCAGCTGAGCCATAACATTGTACATGCTAATGTGCTAATGGAAACCACACTTAAACATACACACACACAAACACTGAAGGTATGAATGAGTTAACAATGGTAATGTAATTTACACACTGTATCTGTCATATTAGCCAAATGAAGCAGGGATGAGTTATGGGGGTGCTCCTAAAGGCAGTTATAAGGGTGGTGTTGCAACAGAATGATTTATGCAGTCATTCATTCATGGACACATCGGTGGAAGAGATGCTGATATCTTTGTGTATAGACCATATTGAATATCATAAGCCATGTTTTCATGTTTTCCTGCTCTTTCTGAGACTTTCTGCTTCGTTTCCTGTGTTACTGCAGAATAAATGTCATTCATATTTATGAGCTTTCTTGATTCAGTTATACAATATTCAGGCTTTTTTTTTTATTTAATTGTGCTTGTCTTAAAAATTTATTGACATTTTGGGACATAACCTTAGCCTCCTAGCTCAGTCTTCATATGTTTGGCACAGATATGGGCATTGATCTAGTTAGCTAATTGAAAGAAAGAAAAAATGCCAAGCTGTTCCTTTAAATCACAAAAGGAGCATCTCATCCCTACACAGTCCAAACTCTACTCCAGAAAGCATTTTACAGGGCATGCAGTTAGCAAAAAACTAATGCCAACAGGACATTGAAACGGTGTCCCTTTTACTAATTAATATTGCTTTATTTTCTTCCCCACAGCCGCTGTTTAAGCACTTCTTTATCTAACAGCTTTTTTCCATGTCTAGTATTACAATGTCCATACTGTAAGTACAAAGAAAAAGGGGAAACTGAGTGTTAATGGGCTAAATGGCACAAAAAAAATGCCATAGTACTATGTCACTGTTGAAGAATCTTTATGAATAAACCTCAAAGATATATGGCCAAATTATTCCCACTGAAAGACAAACAAACATCAGAGAACTTTATCCCAAACAGACAATAATCCACACATTCTCCCGCACTCTGTTTTCCACCAGGGTTACCAGAGTGGAAAAGAGATGAGCAGATTGGGGATTAGTGTTGATCCTTGAAAATTAAAAGATCATAGAGGCAACCTCGCAAGGTCGTGTGAGTGGGCTGCCCTTTGTGTGAAATGGCAAGTGTTTTTGTGTTATATATATATGTAATATATATTTATATTATATATATTTTCAAGTGTCTGTCTGTGACAGCTGGTAACTGCACCTGACGCTTCTGCCTCTCTCTCTCTGCACTTCTGTGGACATTTAGTGTCAATTAATCTTCATAATATGAACAAATTTGAAGAATACTTTGTCAACTTGAACATTGATGTAGCTTTTTTCCTATATGCCTCATTGAAATGCTTGTTCATTTTACAGATCAGGGTAGAATATCTTCCACACAACATTTACTAGATGGGGATTACTAGAAATTTTAGTAGAAATAAGGCAATCACAAATAAGTTTCAGTATTACGAGAATCACTAGCATCTAGCATCAATGCTGCAGCAACTTGGATTTTGGGTTATAATCTCTCTATGTTTACAAATCTTTATGCTAACATAACAACCAGATTCTGGTTCCAGCATGCTTACTGTGCAGTATTAACTTTTTTTCTAACATTCTGCAAAAAAGCAAATACATACATAAAAAAAAATAAAACTGTTCTTCTAACATAAATTTCTATTTTAAAATAATCTACTGGTCAGTTTGGATGCATATTGTTTTTAAAAATGCTGCAGCTGATACAGCTGAAACCGGACATAACAAAATGTTCTTAAAACTCTGGAGACTCAATTCATCTAATTGTGTGTGTGTGCGTGTGTGTGTGTGTGTGTCAGGCTTTGAAGTCAGTCCAGCACTGTTCAAAGGATTTAGCATGATACAGACACACAGCTGATGAAGCAAACTGTGTAACTTTGTGTGTGTGTTTGTGTGTGTGTGTGTGTGTGTGTGTGTGTGTCTTGCGTGATTTAAGGATATGCTCTCAATACGATCCTACTTCCTGGAACATCCTGTTAACTTCATTACCATCCTCTCATTAGATACTCATTTAGACCAATCAGATTGTCCTGTAATCTAATAATTCCCCATAAATTATGAGAGAAATCCATTATTACTGCAAACATCCAGCTAATTAGAGCTTGGATGCACCACCTGCTGTGTATTTCTATCCTGGTGCATTGTTGGAAATTTACACTGTTGGAGTGAAGACCTTTTAGCTTGTCCTCACCACTTTGCTGATTTTACAATGTTTTTAGTGCCCCGTGAGAGTTATAGAGACAATGTCCTTACTGAGCACATAGTGGTCACATTGTGTCACTGATGACTCAGGTAGTCGTGTGTGTGTGATCTCAATTCACTACAGATGTTAGGTGATTTTTTGTTCTTTGACATTTTTGTCCTGATGTGATTAGTAACAAGGAGGCTATTGTGAGAAGGAGAAATAATATTTGAGAATATGTTAGTTGCTTGTTTGACGAGGGACTTACAGTTGTGCACGAATGAGTTTAAATGAAGTCACTGGATAAAAGCAAATGGAAAGGAGAAAAGAAAAGGCCAAAAAAAAAACCAAAAAACAAAGACAGGTATATAGCACTGTGGAGAAAAATGAATAGTGTAAAGAAGGAAAGAGAAGCTCACAGATTTAATACCAATGCAATATATTGCCACAACTGTACTGGTTATCTGTGAAACACATGGTTGAAAAGAAATAAAAACACACTCTCAGACAGCTGAGAGAAATGATTTTGGAGAGTATAACTCATCAGTTTAAGACAAATCACAGATGTACCTATAAATAAATTTACCACATATTAAAGAGATAACACCATATTACTAAATCAAAGTTAGAGTGAAAACACTGCATTGGAATGTTTGTTCGTCTCTAAATTTTCCATGATTTATCCTTCTAATCCCTTTTTTTCTTCTTTTCATATTGAAAAGGTGCAGGCATATACAATCAGCCACTCTCACAGCTGCATGAACACATATACTGTCTACACACATACTGTATATAATACTTAGTAATAAGTAATATGGACATTCGTGCATGTGTGCCTACAAGCACGCACAGAGTTTAAATACAGTTTAACAGTAAACATTCCCCTGGCCTGTTTGACATTTGACATTTATGAACTCTTGTTCTATTCTCTTCACTTTCTCAGCTGCAACAACAATCCTCACTGGGTGAGAATGAGTGTGCATTGTGTGTACGTGCATTTGAACACATGCTTATAAAGAAACACATGGAAATTTGTTGGTGTTTTCATTGTTTTTCAACCTTTGGTGGTCAGAAAGAAAATATGTGTGTGTGTTGGCCACAGATAGTTCTGGCAGCTGTGTAATGTTATTCAAAGGCCTGTGTCCTAAAAACAGAATGGGGGATTAGTAGTGATCACCATCTGCACTGTTTTTGCGTCCTATCAATTTAATTTTCTTTTAAATTTACTACAACACTTAATACTTTCATCCACGTGTAAAAATGTCAGCACTGTTTCAGGCCTTTTGTTGTCAAAATGTCTGCCAGTGAACTCCTAATAAAACTCCTAATTTCACAGATGGCAGGAGGATGTTATATGTCCTTTTCTTTTTCCACCAACATGCAGTTTTTCTATTAAAGGTCAAATTTGTAGGCACTGGATTGCTGTGTGAATGTGGTCTGATGTGTTTTTCATTCAGTGTAGGCTGCTGAGCATAAGCTATTTTTCTGCAAAGCTCTGCTGCATTTCTGCACATAACATGTTTATCTCTACAGGCTAGCCTGCCTTTCTGTATATATATATATATATATATATATATACACACACCCAGTCTCCTGTTAAATTTCAGTAGAACTTGGTACAACACCAGCCCTTAGTGTGTCACTACAGACTTATTAAGGTGCATCATTGGAGGAAAAGCTTAAAATGATCATAGAATCAGGCAGCAAATTTATAGAAACTGTATTTGTTATTTCATCAATCGCCTTCATTGGGGCGAGTTAAAGAATATGTGAAAAATACAGCCTACATACTCTAAGAGTATCTTGGGTTTTCTGCTTCCCGTTATGGACTTTTATTTTGGTTCTCAGGTTTCCTGGCCTATAGCTTCATGTTCGTTAGATTAGTTTCACCTGGGTTTGGTTAGTCTTTGTCTCCAGTATATATATACCTCCTGAGTTGCTTTGTTCTTTGTCGGAGTCTTAGCCTTATGTTCATCTATGTTACTGAGGGAGGAAGCCTTATTTGTACGCAGAGTGGTGGAGTTTTTGGACTTTGTGATTTTGATGCAGAGTGGCAGAGATTTGTGTACCTGCCTGTCCACACCGAGTGGCAGTTTGTTCTGGGACAGAGACTATTTTTATATGTGCCTAAGCCCTGGTGTGTCCAGGAGAGAATAATAAAGAGCTGTGTGTCCTGCAATTGGGTGCTGCACCTCTCTCTCACCCACCACACATCATAACAAAGACTATGTAAAAAAGCTGAATCATAATCAGCAATCCAGTGAGACCTAGACAGAAAAGTGACCTGTCTCTAAACAAAAGAAAATAAAGAATGAAGGTAAATACATTACAGGTTAAACTGAGTTTCATTAAAGACCAACTTCAGTTGCTGCTTTCCTGTATTGTAGCATTACAGAAGACATTGCTTGGCTGAAGTAATGACCATTGTTTCTGGTACTCATGTTGTTTGAGGCCTCCATCTACTCCCCTAATGCTTCCTTCTTTCCTTGACCTGTCTCTTTTAAATAGAGGTGCACTCATTTGAAAAAATGATGTACATATTTTGGACAGAGAAGATACGTGGTTTGAGAGAAGAGTTAGGGAAGCTATATATGTCCAAGTGTAAAAACCCTCCCTTAACAGGGGTGGAGGGCTCAGACATAACCTGTCTGCAATATACCAGGATGCCCTTTCATCTATTCCCAGCAAATTAAGGAACAAATCAAATGTCTGCCAGGGGAGGGCACATTCTTGGTGAATCAGAGGGGTCACATGAGTCTACCATTAGATCCTAACGACCCCCACCTGAGCTCACTTCTTTTGTTCACCTAACAAGCCTATTCAGGCCAGGGGTTAAGTGAAACCAACTCAGGAGTGTGAGTCTAACGACTCTCACCTGATTTACATAGCTCACCTAGTGAGCCTATGGGACTAGGGCTGGAGTGAAACCAACCTGGAAGATAATTTGGAAGTTCCAGCTCAGCTTTTTCTCAGACTGATGAAGCCATTTGGATTGGTGGTCAAACGTTTAGACCTAAAAACTGAAAGTCCAGTTGCCATGACTCAACCTCTAGATAACTTCCCCTGGATGACTGAGAATCTTCACAGACTTCTTTCCTTCCATGTTTCTTTCCTCAGTGAGACCATAATGACCTTCTGCCTACAGCACTAGATTTGTGTAAATGGCTAGGAAGACACACAGATGCACACACACACACACCCACGTTAGTTTGTGTTAATAGCTGAATGTAGGTGCCCCAGTTTCATTTGCAAAATAGGGCAGCGATGGTGGTTGTGACAATGTGTGTATGTGTGTCCAAAGACAGCTTGTTCTGCACATGTACAGTAAGAGATGGGTGAGCAACTTTTATATCCCAGAAATTGGTGTGTCCAGGGATAAAGTACAAATGATCACCACTGAACATTTAGTTAGTTAGTTAGTTAGTTTTCACTGCTCAAAAAATCTAATTTATTGGGTTTAGAATTAAGGTAGGTGTCAAGATTATTAGACTTAATGTGGCATAACGTGCAAGTCAAACAGTGAGCAGACTGCCTGCAGCTGAGTGCAGTGTGGAACAAAATGGGGGAAAATCACACCCTTCTTAAATCCTAAATGTTACAAAAACAACCTTTAACCCAGCCAGTAGACTGAGAACTCAATAATGCAGATTCAGCAAACGTGCACCCCATTTATTCCTTAAAAAAGTCATAAAAAAGTGAAGCAACACAAGACAGATTACCTGTCTTGGAACAGACATACAGTATAGCATATATAGTATACAATATATGTTCAAAGGTAACAAGATGTATTAGAGCCAGACTAACTAATCAGTCAGCAAAATAATTTGGCTGATTTTTTCCATTTTCACATTAATCAGCATCAACCAATGGCTAAGCATATTAAGCTGATTAACAGGCTGGCACATCTGTGGGCAGTGTTGTGGAATGCAATGCCAATTGGAGACCAGCTAACTTTTGGAAGTGTGAAAAGAAGAACGTCATGGTAGAAAACAGTAAGACTTAAATTCTTACTTTTCAGTGCCTTATATATTTTTACTGTGGGTTACAATGAATCAGTGTACTTCCATTCTGTCCTGACAATAGACAACATATTAACTCCAGGCTGGCGATGACAGGAGGATTAGATGAGGATACACACCAGCCACTGGAAATAGAGGTTAAAAAAAAAACATTAATCAGCCAGCAGATTAGTCTGCTGCATAGACAGAGTGAAAAGTGCAAAAATAGCAGAAATATCAAACGACTATAAAGCTGACACTAAAATGAAAATGATAGATTTATTTAGATTTTAGATAGATTTAAAGAGATGTGATGCACTATAACAAATGATAGTGATCTTCATATAAGGCAGACTGTTTCTGAGGTTTAGATGATTTCATATTGTCTGTCTGTAGTAACATTATCAAATATATCAGTGATCAGATTCATTAAAAAAAGACTCAAATGTAATCTCACTAAATATCTGACAAGATTCAATATGAACTATTTAAAGTACTGTATGGAGCACCTTTAAGTTGCCATTATACTGTGAAGTGCTGGTACTACTGGGGAAAAAGATACAACCTCTCCCTGTCAACCACATTTCACCCTGAAATTCATTTCCTAGACACTTACCCTAACCTTAACCATTACCACTAGTTGCCTAACTCTCATCCTAACCTTAACCTAATTCTAACCTTTCACTAACCTTACACCAAGATATCATTGTAAAACTCAATGATTTGCATTGAGGATCAGCATCTGCTCACCATGAGAAAGGCTGCGTCCCGTGGAGACTATGTGTAAACACACTCGTACAGTATTTCTAACTTTGTGAGGACACTCGCTGAAATACTTTAATGCATTCCTTAGAGCTTAACCTTAACCAACACAACTAAATGCCTAACCTCAGCTCTAACCCTAACCCCAACCCTCTGTAGCCTCCATGTTGATTTTCCCTCCCTCCATCATAGACAACCCGTTTCTCCTTGTTCCCCCTCCCTCTCTTACCCCCCTCTAACCCCCCCCCAACCCCCCCATTTCCTTCTCCTCCCCTTACATAACCTTTCCCCTTCCCTGCACCTTATCCTGACCCTAACTTCTCCTAACTCTAACCCTAACCACTCCTCCCTTTACCCCAACCCTGTACCTCTCCTAACCCCAACCCTAACTTTCCTCAGAGCCTAATCCTAACCTGCTCCCCCTCCCATCCCTATCCCTAACCTGACTAATAGCCCTCCCTGACCCTAACCTCTACCCCACTTTAACTTCCTACCCTATCCCATCCTACTCTCTACCCCCACCCCCATCCCATCCCAACTTGTCCCTTTTTAACCATGTAGGAAGTGGGGTGACAGTGGGCGGACCCCTAATGCCAGTGCACAGAAGTCACAAAGTGACACCTAAACCCATCTGTTCCCTAACCTAACCCTAAACACTAAAACCAAATCTTAAACCTCAAACAGGAGTCTGAAAAAGTGAGCACTGGCCAAATGTCCTCACTTTTCCAAAATGTCCTCACGCTCATGTGACTGTGTGTTTTGCTTGCATCAAATGTAGGGTGACTTTTTAATCACAACTTCAGCTGCACAGAGCATGTTTCAAAGCAGGGGAAAATAAACAGTGATGACTGATGACATGCACATTTTTCTGGACTAGTAATACTTTTCAGAGACCAGTTGTACTTTTCTGGGCCAGTTGTATTTTTCAGAGTCCAGTTGTATATTTCTGAGACGAGTCGTATTTTATTGGCCCAGTCATATTTTGCAGAGTCCAGCCGTATTTTTCTGACCAGTCGTATTTTAATGTACCAGTCATATTTTATTGGCCCAGTCGTATTATTTAAAGGCCAGTCATATTTTTCTGAGACCAGTCGTATTTTTCAGAGTCCAGTCGTAATATTTAGAATCCAGTCTTATTTTTCTGAGACCAGTCCTATTTCATTGCACCAGTCGTATTTTATTGGCCCAATCATCTTTTTCAGGGACCAGACATTTTTCAGGGCCAGACGTATTTCTAGAGACCAGACGTATTTTTCAGGTGGGGATGTATTTTTCATGGCCAGTTGTATTTTTCAGAGACCAGATGTATTTTTCAGGTGGGGATGTATTTTTCAGAGTCCAGACCTATTTTTCAAGGACCAGATGTATTTTTCTCAACCAGAAATATTTTATAGGGGTAAGAAAAATACATCTGGGCCATAAAAGTACGACTGGTCTCTGAAAAATACATCCTGGCTCTCAAAACTAGGCCTAGTCCAGAAAAATACGACTGGTCTCTGGAAAGATGATACTGGTCTCTGAAAGATATGTCTGGTCTCTGAAAGATACAACTGATCTCTGGAAAGATGATACTGGTCTCTGAAAGATACGAGTGGTCTGTGAAAGATGATGCTGGTCTCTGAAAGATATGAGTGGTCTTGCAATCATCACACATTCTTGCTGGCACATTACATATATTTGGCCCCTAAAATCCTTTGATACCGTGTCTTTTCCTCCTGTGTGCGCAGGTGAGAAGGCTTGTGATTATAGATAGGGAGTGAGGTAATATAAAGTAAAATTTGCTAATGCTGCAGGACTAATGCTGCATCTATGAGCTGTCCTCTAGAAAAGCGAAGATGTAGGAGAAACTGGAAAAAAAAAAAAAAAAAAAGTGTGATGGTCATGTAAATAAAAGATAGAGACCAAAAAAGAAACAGAATGGCAGAGAGGAATAGAGGCCAGAGAAAGTGAAAAAAAACAGAAAAAAAGAAAAAAAAAACAGGGAGGGTTTTTCTGCAGTGAGGACTCTACACAGTACCTCAATTTAGTAGATTTATTTGCATTGAAAAATCATCAACATGTACATGGACCTCTCTTTGTTTGGGAAATCACAGTCTGCAAGCAGTTATCTGCAACCGACCGACAAAGAGAAGATGCCTATCCTTAACATTACACAAACTTATATATGAAAATGTGTGACTATCTGATTGGTCTATACTGATGGTTTTAAACTTAGTTCCCCCTTGATTGGTGTGCAGTCTGGTCCCAATCTCTTGGCACTTTCTTCATCCAATCCCGTGGGGCAGCGCCCATCTGTGAAATCTAAATAATTCCATTACTGACTGTTTCTGAGGTACCCCTCATTGTGCAGTTGTTTAACCTGTAACTCATGTTTACCAGGTCAACAGTTTCTGGGGGGTCACTTCTACTACTCTATCACAGTTACTATACCATTCTCAAAGCTACATTCTTTTACAAGCAGTTGATAGAAAGCATTTAATAACTTTTAATCCTTACAGGGTTTACTTAAAAGGTGATGGAGAGTAGGATGGAAATGTATAAGGGAATTAGGGTGCACAACTCAAATATTAAACACACATTTTATTTTGATTCCTCAATTAGGATGTGACTCTCATTCATTTACTGGAGACTTACTCTAAAGCAATGTTGTTGCTATAAAATTTTATAATTTACATGAACCAGCATCTGGTCCCCATGAGGAAGGCCAAGTCCCTACAGTAAGAGTGCATAAACACATTTATGTCCACAGTTATACCAGGTGCACACACACACATACAGGGCTGGGCAATGTAGATTAATCAATACAGTGAAATTATTAAAAAGTCTTTCCAATATGAATATATGTCATAGTGCAACAAGAAATGGTTCCACTTCGCTCTTCATATATGTGAAACCAAACCAAAAACAAATTTTCTTTATTAATTATTTTTGATGAACCCAATAACCAGGATCAGGATCAAAGAATTAAATAATTATTATAAATATAATTCATTCATCTTGTTACCAATGATCAGCATGAATACTAAATTACTGCCCAGTTCTGTGACAATGAGACAGGAAAAATGACGTGACACAGAGGAGTGACAGCAGAATTGAATGGATCTCAAAACGACACAATCTGTATAGTTTTGGTCTGTAAAAGACAGTTTCATCTTAGCACAATGCTGAACTTAAAGAATATTAATCTGTTGGTCAGCAGTAATGCTTGGGTCGTGTAGAGTATTTTTTTTTGGTTGTTTTATAATAGTTCTCTTAGGTGAACTGAGGAGCTCAACAGTGTGTATCAGATGCCATATGGATTCTGAAAGCCTCTGAGACCTGCATTTGGCTTCCTAGAACTCAAGTTGACCAGACTTGCGTTGAATGAAAAAGCAAGTTCACTGTCAGTTGGTGTGTTTCTTTTCTTGGCATATCTGAAAGGTCTGGCAGGTGAGTGTCAGCGTGAGGCAGGTGGTTGTGTGGATGTATGGGTCTTTCTGTGTCTCTGTGGAGCTTCAGCCTTCATCTTGAAGCTCTCCCAGTCAGCAGGGTATTCTTCTGTCAGAGGTGAAGCTGAGGCAATGAGGTCACTGAATGACAGCAGTGTAAATGTGGTTGGAGGAGGAAGAGATGCAGGTGGAGGCTTGGGGGGGGGGGGGTAATAAAAAAAACAAACAAAAAAAAACATATGTACAGATATTAAAACAATCTCAGAGCATCACTCTTGCTGTTTCCTAGTGACTATGTGAGTTAGATCCCTAGTTGCGACGACGTGTACAAAAGCCTTCAGTCAAAAGCTAGGTTAAATTAAAAGGTTTATTCCAGTACAATGTTAATTTAAAAAATTAACAATTTTTTTTTTAACCCACTTCCTCTCTGTAAAAGAACACAGCACCTTTGTTCTGGCAGCTGTGGGCATTTAGCCATGACTGGCTGCTTTAAAATGGCTACTCGTACTTTGAAAATACTTGTTTTAATCTTTGCTAGGTGACAGATGGGGATAATTCGCAGACAATGTTAGAACAACACAGGCTAGAGAAGCTGGAATAACAAGAAACAGTCTCAAGGAGACGGGTAGTACAGCTGAGAAACACCACATCCTGACAAGGTGGAAAGTCATTCTGAATGCGAGCAGCTCTCAGTGGTTAACAAGTAAATGTTATGTATCCTTACTGCAGAGTGAGGTTTGTCCACTGGCCCAAGTGCTACAGCAACATGATGGTCAGCGTCCAGTAGGCTCTCCTGCAGAATCACATACATAAACATCAGCACATATTCAACACAGTCATATTCAATTAATTCCATCACCATCATTTTACCTCAAAAACACTGCCAGAATCGTAGCTACTCTTCCTGATGATGTTAGACAAGCCTCGTCTCTGGCAATGTTTAAGTCCAAGCTAAAAACTTTAGCATTAATCATTAATCAATTTCATTTCAAGTTAATTTTCCACTATTTGCTGGTTCTTATTTTGATTTTTGCCTATGTACTTTTCATTTGTCTTTTATTTCGGTAAAGCACTTTGCATTACTCTGTGTATGAATTGTGCTATATAAATAAACTTGCCTTGCCTTCTTATCATGCTACATAAAGGAAAAAACGTGCTAAGCTAATTGAAAATCAGAGCTTGACAATTGACTACATGACAAATAATACATACTGGCATCCTTATCAGATGCCCATTTCTACATTAATCCTGCAGGCATCCATTTATGTCTAATCTCTTGAATATAGATATTCAAATATCTATATTTTTACACAGACACACATATATATATATATACATACATATATATATATGAATACACACACATATGTATATATATATATATATATATATATATATATGTATTCAGTGAAAAAAATGTCAGCTCCTGGGATGTTCATCACTTTTGTATCCTTGTGAATCTATACAGCTCATTTTTCACTGTTTCCCTACTGCTACCTCTATTCACATTTTAAAGAGCACACAGATGTCTCAGTTTGTTTAGATCCAACCTTAATTTATCCCAGGTCACTTTAAAACATCTTCTTTTCCTTTCGGCTGCTCCCTTCAGGGGTCACCACAGCAAATCATCTGCCTCCATTTAACCCTATCCTCTGTATCCTCCTCACCCACACCAACTATCCTCATGTTCTCCTTCACTACATCCAAGAACCTCCTCTTTGGTCTTCCTCTAGGCCTCCTTCCTGGCAGCTCTAACCTCAGCATCCTTTTACCACTGTCCCTCCTCTGAACATGTCCAAACCATCTCAGTCTGGCTTCCCTGGCTTCACTTCAAAACATCTATTCAAACATTTTGTTTTCATGCTATAGCTTCTAGTCCAAATACCAATGCTTTGTTACAGACACTTTTCATAAACTTGGCCAGTAAAAGGCAAAAGCTGAATGTGTATATGTGGGAGTAACAGGTGGTGGTGTATGTGTAGTGGGGGGTTGGTTACAAAATAGCAGAGAGTAAGGGTGGGAGAAAAATATCACCAAGAACTGCATACTTTGTCATTTTACTGTCAATAAAAAGTGGAAAGTGCTGGCTTTCTTACAGTCGTTTGCGTTTGTGTCCAGTTGATTATGTCCCTTGTTGGCTGTGTCTAGAGGCTGTGTGGGGGAGTTCACCCAAGGTCAGCAGGAAGTATTAAGTCTCATGCTGCTCTCTGATCCAGCCAATCAGGCCAAAGTAGTAGGACAAAGGACGTAGGAGCTTTGAGCATTTGTGCATAGGACAAATCTGAGAAATGAGTTCACTCCAAGTTAATTTGACCTCTGAGGGACAGTTCAATCATTTGCTGATTACAAATAATAGTGTGTGTCACTGCTCCTAAGGACATACTGGGAGATGATCAGCTTAACTGAGGTCTGTACATTACAAAGCATGTGTCTTTGTGTATTTACCATTTAAAAAACTGAATTACTGTAATAAGTAAATATGAGATTTTCTTTAATACTCAAGCACTTCTTTATAGAGCTTCATTTATTTTTAACAAAATAACAGCACAAGTTTCTGTTCAATATTATATATTTTAGCCTTCATGTTTTTTTCTAATATTCAAACCTGAGGCCAAATTCACAAAGTGTGTTTGTTTGGTGGCACCTTTTAGTCTGGTGATCAGACTGGCATAGTTTGGTAAACTTGTAAAATCATGACCATATGTGCTTTTGAGGGTAGGTATCTCATAGATGACAGAAAATGCATTAAATTCTTTAAAATCCTTTAAGGGGAAAGCCTTTTGAAAAGTGACAAATGATTATCAAAATAGAGGCTGATTAATTTATTAATAATATGCTTACTACATACTGATTGTTTCAGCTCTAATTGGTAATGATTCATTTCTAAGTCCACCATTTGTGCATTTTGTTTCATTCAACAATTTACCTATTTTTTGTAGGCATGTATCAATCTGGAACAGTTCTGATGCTTATTGATGTACTCTGTAAAGACTGTTTAAACTTACATTTCATATTAAATAACATTAAATAAACTACTATTAACATAATGGCAGAGATTTTCACTTTTATAGAAAAATAGTGTCTTTGCTTCACACATTTATGCTACAAAACTTACATTACCTCATGTTTTATACCGTACAAATCCCACATTCTATTTGTTATTGTTGCTTCCCTTTGCTCTATAATCTATGGGACACAAACATTAAAATCTACCTATGATTGGTATAAGCGAGATGTTATTCCCTGGTGTGAAAACACAGACACTAACACAGCATTAACCCTCCAGGACCACGAAAGGAATGGAGAAAGGAGAGGAGAGGTAACGTCAGGCTTTTCAAACCGGTGGTAACCTTTTAGCAGGCACTTGTTAATCTCGCTGACACTGGGCATAGAGAAAAGCATGAGAGGAAGAGGGGAGGGGTGTAGAGAGGAAAAAAATACATGGAGAAGGGAGGATAGGAGGCATGGCACAGTAAAATGAGGGATGAAGATGAAGAGAGAAGATCAAAGTGAGAAATGCAGAGGAGGAGGAGAGAAGAATAAGACAAGACAAGAAGAGGATCAGAAAAGAGCAGACGAACTGGGGAGAGGAATGATGCCAACAGTTGATCCTTCTGCTCTAACAGGGAGGCACATGGTGTTCGGGGGGGGGTGTAGCATGTGAGGTTCTAGGTAAATATCATGCTGCCATTCCTCTTTGGAAAATATGCACGTCAGCATCTATTTGAAATCTTGTGACTAAACTAGTCTTAAATCTGTCTTCAACCTGTTTTTGGCTTGTCATTTGACAGAATAAGTGCAAAAAAGACAAAGTCTAGCCTTTTGGAGTTCACAGTAGGTAATCATTCTTCACAACTGTACACAAACAGACTCACTTCAAACAGCCAGTCCTCCTCTTCTTCCTCATCTAGATGCATCTTGGTCTGGCGAAGCACCTGTCCCTGTGTGAGTGGTTCAGAGGACAGGTGAAACTCCACCCTCTGCAGGTTGAAGCCCAGGCCTGTGCCGATGGCTTTGATGAAGCTCTCTTTCAGGGCCTTGGTGAAGAGGGAAGGAACCTGATCAGTTACATGCAGAAAACACAACCATCTGTTTGTATGTCTGACAAAACTGACAAGGACTGTCTGTTTGTGTGTATGTGTGTTGCGTATGTGTATTTTGGCTCTGCAGCACAAAAACTTAAAACCATAACAGATGGGAATTTATGCACACTGGTATAACAGTGTGTGTATACAAAAGAGCCATTCTGTATATATGTGTGTGTGAGAATGTGTCCAGCCAAAACCAACTCTGCTCAATAGCCAATGAGCCACAATGAAAGTATTACAAAGCTAATCGCTATGGCAACCATCGAGCTCTGCCATTAGTCAACAGTGTGGTGATGATATCAGAGCTTGACGTCTATGTGCCACCCGCTCAACCTCACAAAATCTTTACTTAGCACCACTGTTGCTGTCGCTATCCATCTGTGTGTGTGTGTGTGTGTGTGTCAAGAAAAAACAATAAGGAAAAATAGGAGAAAACAGAAAACAGGAAAGAAAAGAAAGAACTGCTGTGTTTCTCTGAGGTCAAAACCCAAAAATAAAGAATGACAAAGTGAGAAAAATGGGAGTTAAGGAGATGAATCTATATTTCACACATTTATGTGTAAAATGCACAAATGTATGTGTGAGCGTTTGCGCTGTGAAGGATGCTGGAAATGTTATTTTCTCCCTATGTTTCATTCTGAAAACACATGCATGAAACCGCCGAGGCCCAGCGACGACGCAGTGTGACGCCAGGGTAGTATGGTTGCCATGGTTACCCAGTGGCGGTAGAACGTGGTGAGCTGCTGGTGCTCTGAGCCTGCTGATTGGATAACACTCCACTCATAGGCTGTAAACTGACGAGTCATGATGCGGAAAAACTCCGGCACAGAGCTGCTACCTGGAGGGAAGGAGGGGGTGGCCGAGTGAGGGGTAGAGGTATGAAGGCAGAATAGAAAGTCAAGGGGAAAGAGAAAAGATGGAGACAGGCAGAGGGAGAAGGGAAGAAGGAGGAAGAAAGGAAAAACAACATGAGGTTTGAAGAAGATGGAGCCAGAGCGCAAATGCAAAACTGAATTATTGTTATGACTATCCCAAAAATAGTGTTTTTGAGAAAAGTGAACTTCTGACTCTCTTAAATACATATAATACCACACAGTTGAATGCGAGCACACACGCACGCACGCACACACAAACACAGAGCCTCAGCCGAGACCTTTTACACAGTCAAGACAACAGTGACCCCTTGTGGTTGAATTGTGAATTACAGCGAATATAAACTATTGTGCTTGATCCTTGGATGTTTATACTAAGATGTGGCTAGTAGGATTATCACTAGTATGAAAAGACACCTGACACAGATTTGCACAGGTTAATGTTTAAGCTTTTCTTCCATCCTAAAACAGCAGAAATCTCAAAGTTACTACTCATATTTCACTGAAGACCATATAACTGTCTTTGCTTACAACTAATTTTTAGTTTAATACTGTTCAGCCTGATCATACATACAAAGCCTAAATGAGCTGAATTATAATTAACTGGATCCAGGCCAAAACACCACCAAACATTTCTGTAAACAATTTAGAAGAATATGCTGAGTAGGGTTTGGCAACAAAATTTGCTCTGACAATCTTGCTGCCACCCCTTCTCTCTATTTTCTTCCAACACCAATCTTTATTTTAATAGCCAATCATGATTTCGCTATTGCCTTTCTTTCCTTGCTCTATTTGCCCCAAACAATATTGCACCAAGTGATTTCCAATCTCCTTAGATGAGCAAACATGCAGATTTTATTCAGATTTCTGCTTTGGGAAGGCTGAAGGAAAAAAACAACAAATTTGCAATGAATATAATAGTAATTTATGCAGTGATCCATTCCAATCTAAGGCGTGAATCAGTTTATGGTTGAACTATACTTGTTTTTCAGTGGCTGGAGAAAATATTTGTAGTCAGCGTCTGGCACTTAAAGCCAAATTTTAAATCACTGAAGTTCATGTATTTTTATAATTTAATTACCAGTGAAATATGTAGTGACATGAGTGCATCTACAATTACTGACTAATATTATCATATTTTCATCTGGTGACATCAGTATTTACCAGGCATGGTAGTCTTCATGATATCCACCCCCACCTGCATCCCCTGCTCTGCAGCCAGCACAGCGTAGTCCCCCTGGTGGGAGATGTTGAAACTCCACGTCTGACTTGAACTGGAGCTGACCTAAAGTCCAGCATATCTTCGTTAACACATAGAAACTGTGCTGCAACCTTTATAATAACCACTGTCCAACTGACATATAAATCAAGCATATTTATTCTAAGCAGCAAGTACATAAACTTTTACTGACATATTTCTCATCATTATTTATCAGAAATATCACATTTCAGTGTTCACTCCTCTGAGCCAGACATGGGCTATAAACAAGTGAATAAAAATACTGTCTTTTAACAGTCAACATTGACACAGAAAGGGGCAGGTAAGTAGAAATTAATGTTAGGCATTCACAGTTTTTTCCATACCCACAGAAAGTTATTTTAAATTTTAAAAGATGCCAAATTTTGTGTAAAACATAAATTATTTCCATTTGATCGAGAAGCCACTCAGTGTCCTCATACAGCCCTGATGGGGAGCTGGAACTACAGGATACAGTATTTATGTGAAACAATAACATTTTACATCTTCTAGTTTAGCATGTATAAGCTCTATGTATTAATATACTATAATGAAGCAATTATAACTCCTCTCATAAGGACTGCTTTACTCATTAGCTAGTTAAACAGCAGCCACATTACAGGAGAAGTTGTTAAAGTCACATGTCCACCCACACCTCTTACAAAAACATTACAGTGTGTTAACATTAAAAGGTTTATATAGCATGTATAAATGTTAAATCTGGGACTTAAAGTGTTATGGTGCCAGTGAATACTATCAGGCTGTGTGGAGTAATATGATTTTTACTAGCTGGGAGATTAAAAGCAGAAAAGCCAAACTCTCCCATTAGAAGGGAGGACGAGGAAAGCACCGTACAATCAGGTTAAGGGACAGTTAAGAAAACATGTTTTATGAAAACAATCAACATGAGAGAGAGGCTTATTATAAACCTTCAGTGGTGCTGCCAGGTAAGGCTTCCCTCTGGGAGATCGCTCCAGTCTTATCTCTGACCAGGGGATCCCCATCTTCTCACACACAAACCTTCTCAGCATCAACCTGCCAGCCTGACGGGGCGACACAGTGACAGCGTGTGAGTTAAGTAGCAGGACCAGATTAGGGTACAGTAGTCGGTATCAGTGCGATACAATCGTCATGCAGCAGGAAAAGTTTCCAGTCAGACTCACCATGGCTGATTTAGCGTCCTTGGAGAACACAAACTGCCCGATCCTTTCTTTCTCCTCCCTCTGAATACAACGAGCGGCGAAGAGCCAGTCAGACCTGCTCGGTGTCCACGACCCACAGCGAAAAGCCCACCGGACAGACCCCATGTGCTCATCTCTGTCCCCACAACTCCGCACTGCTGACAGACAGTTGCCGAGCTAACGTTAGCATGTGCGGAGTGACTGTCAACAACATCTGCGAAACGTCATATCTGAGACACCCAGGCCGTGACAGTGGAGAACCGACAGGTTGACTGGTTGTCGTTAACAAAACTACCCAAAGTTTACTGATGTCTATAATTCAGGGCGCAGGCGAGCTGTCCGGCGACATAATATGTCGTCATAAGTGGGCGCGGTGGAGGACTGACCAATAGGAGCGATAGAAACAGTGCGCCCCTATTGATGTCTTCAAGTTCTCACGGGAATGTTGGAAAATTTTCCTACAGACCGTGTTGAGGTGTCGATGAATACAGTCACTGCAGTGACACGTTTCACTTGCCTGACATGTGACATTCGATTGGAAAATGAAGTTGTGATGTATGAAACGGTAAATATGTAGCGTGTCACCCGTGCTACCTTACCTACACTACGGCGAAATCCTTATCAAGCAGCCAATCCCCCTTTTCCTGCAACTGCGTGGAAAATCTAGTAACCTGCTGTTAAATAAAAACGAAAGGCATATATTGCAAGGAGTTATTTTGTATTATTTTATTTGTGTTTTTATTTTGACAATCGACTTAATCCTATTTACGACTCGAGGCTCAGCATTATCAGTTTTCCGACGCACCGTTGAAAGCAGCATTACTATTACATTTCTACGATGATATTTTCATTGCGTTAGGCTACACATTTGTGCATAAAGGTGAGTTGTTTTTATTATATCTGTTAGAGCATTTATGTGAGGTGTTTAGGATATGCATTACAAAACAGTACATTACATTTCTTATTATTATGAAAATGCGATGGGCTCCTCTGGTTAGAAAAAAACAAAAGAGTATATTCTAACCTAAAAATATGCTTATAGCTATTTTGTCCACATGTTAATTAACAAGGAATTGTACTTTACATGGGAGATATGTTTATTATAGAAGTCTATGAGCACACTAGATATTTTTAGTTGGTGTATAATTTGGTTGTATAAGCCAAATAGAACAATGCAGGAAAAATTGTACCATTGTACCCATTGTATTTTATCACTGACAGCTGTCCTCATCTGTAAATTCACCACGTTTACTTACACCCTGCATCTCTGTTTACAATGAGCTATTAACCATGCAAAATGTGACATACAGTAATCTACAATAATGATTTCTCTACTGTGATTTCTCACAATTGACTTGACACACTGTGTATGTCACTATGCTTTGCTCTACCTACAGGAAGATTGCAGAGCCTCTTTCTGTTTGTGTAAGCTCATCCAGCAGCTTGTCCAGGCCAGGAAATCAAAGGTGGAAAACCCTGCATGTCTTGGTATAATGATGCTCTGTGGTTTCTGCTACATCAAGTAAGGGCCTCGTCAAGGAAACAAGTGAACTCTAGTAAACCTGAAAAAAAGAAAGCTTTTGAGGATTTACTCCTACCTGGCGTGACCTGTTCGACTACACACACTTCTTTCCTCCTTCTGTCCCCATAACTTCAAGTGTCACATGCTGTTACACAGAGCCAGCCTCTAGAGTAACAGCTGGGATCAGTTTCCCAGGTGGGAAACTTCACAGGGACCACTAGAACCACAGAGGAACTTCTTTCTGATTGAAAACCTTTGAAGAAAAGCTTCACCGCTAGTCACTGACTAACCTTTACAATAAACAATCTCACTTCTCACTTTGAGGACAAAGTCCAGTGTTTCCTGACCTGTGATCTGTCTGTCTGCGATCTGTACCCTCTTTCTTCTTTGTATATATACCTCCTTCCATACCTACCTCTCTCACTTCTAGGTGTTCTTGCTTATCTTTGTTTCCCCAATTATCTCTCCTCATCTCTGTTTTGCTCTATATTTCTGGGGCTTCTGTCCTCTCCTTGCTGCCGAGCTGGATTTTCTGCAGGTGAAGCATCTGAAGAGGAAGAGGAAGAGCAACTACAGTGTGAAAGAGACACAGACTCTCATCAAAGAGATCCACAAGAGGAGAGATGTGTTGTTCTCCAGACAGCAGGTGTAGCAGTTCTTCTCTTCTCTTCTCTTCTCTTCTCTTCTCTTCTCTTCTCTTCTCTTCTCTTAAATCGGAGCATTTATGGGCCAGAGAATCACCACAAAATTCAACTGATTATCTATAATCAGTAGTTTTTTGCAGGACATTCTGTTTGTGTATTCAGTATAAAGTGATCTTTGTTTTTGTTTTTCACTGCCACTACATCTGCTCCTCATTTGTGGACACATTCATTATTTCCACTGTCTATCAGAGAGCACTGACAAAAACACACCTATTACAAATCGTCAACAGTCTTTAAAAAAATGAAGCAACTCTATAAACAGTCTTGTCAAAAATGTTTTTATTTTCCTCAAAAATCCAGAAAAAAAATAATAAAATTGTTGTTTCTTCTTGTCTTCTCGGTGTGTGAAAATAGAACGTGGCCATTAATGAACTGAAGAGACAGGCATGGGAGGAAGTGGCCCAAGGTGTCAATTCACTGGGGGAGGGCGAGCTACGAACTGCTGCTGAGGTGTGTTTATTTCTCTGTTCAAATCCCATTTGTCTTCTGTTTCTTTGTGTTGCCTTAGAAAAAGAAAGAGTTTGAGCTGTTTTTAATAACTTTAGGTAAAGCGTCGTTACCTGGACTGGCGTGCACTGATGAAGAGAAAACAGCTTCAGACTGAACTCTCCCACCCCTCTGCCTCATCCTCCTCTTTGGCCCTGAAGACTGAGTATGATCACTCCTCCCCTGAGCATGAGGCAGCTTCTCTGGGGTCTGGGTGTGACCAGCTGTTTGATATCTCAGGCCTCCCAAAGGACTGTCACTGTGATTGGCCAGAGCTGGGGGCCCTCGGTGGGCTGAACAGTCAGGCCACAGTGGCACCGCTGGGTGTGAAGATGGAAGATGATGTCAATGACTACAGAGTAAGAAACAGAAATTCGTCATCATCATCATTGTCGTCATATTCATCTTCATCATCATCATCATCATCATCAAGGTGCCACATACTGCCTATGTGTGCAAAATAATAATGCAAAACAGAAGCTTTGTTCTTACATCACAGGTTTCCCTGTATAGATTAGATATTCTGATTAAACCAGTCTATTAAACAAATCAGCATGTAAATGAGAACATAATTATTTTCCCAAACACCTTCATGCTTTATTATAGATAGATCCTGTTAAAGACACCTGGGTTATGGGATGACAAATAGCCTGTATTGACATACAAGTATTTGCTAATGTGTTAATTAGCTTAATTAATATCCTCATCAGCAGAGAGAGTTATGTTTAATATAGCACAGTGATTATGCAACACATTATGTAGCTCAAATGGCTCTTGTTAATCTGTTTTTTTGATTGAGCTCATGCAGGTTCACACAGTAGAGATCTAATTAAATTAAGGACATCTCAGTTAATTTAGATTTTATTTAAAAGTGACATTTTACCTTTTTGTGACACTGTTAAGATCTGTTTTTAGATTAAATTATGTTTACACTCATCTTGGAAATCCCTGATTTTCCTGTTAGTTGTGCATTTAGTATCTTTCACAGTAAGTATCTTTCTTTTTTTTTCTTATTAAATTGTGAGTTGTCTTCTAAGATTCAAGCAGCAATAGAGTTAATAGATTTTTGTGTCAGACCACAAAATTATCAGTTTACCAGATGAGAGCCTCACCTGGGGTTTGATTGTTTTTGGGGGGTAAATCTTTTAGGAAGCAAGGTGAGGGCCAATCTGAATATCACCTTAAAATGCCTTAAAAACATAAATAATTATTCTTTGTACACAGGGATGTTAGTACGAAAAAAGCACAACATTTTTTAGACAGGTAAACAAAGTCAAAGTTGCTGAGTTAAGCTCAAAGAAACTCCACATCCTACATTTCCCACCCTACATTGATTGCCTCACTTGAAAAAGTTTCTCCACAGCCATTTTTAAACAGCCTGAGTGCTATTGCTTCTTATGACTGGTGTGTGGAGTGCCGTTTTAGTGACCTCACTCTCTTACTCCAGCTGATTGACGATGCTGATGTGGGATATGGAGAGACACATATAGATGATATCCCCCCCCTCCTCAGCGACATTGAGTCACATGGTGAGGGGCATGTTGGTGATGCTTACTCCCACAGTGACTCGGGCATGCTCAGCTCTTCCAAGGCTCCGGTCTCCACCACCAACAGAGACCTGGTGCTGACTAGTGGCCTGATTGGAACACCAGCACATGCTCTGGATGTACTCACCAGTCATGAGAACATGGGATCAGGGTTTCTCGCTGTTGTTGAGAAACAGCGTCTGGAGCTGGAAAGACAGCGCCTGGCTGTGGAAACTGAACGCCTGGCAGTGGAGAAAGAGCGGCTGCTGGTGGAGAAGGATCGACTTTGTCAGATGGAGGTAGAGAGGGAAAGATTGCAGCTGGAAAGAGAGAGGCTACAAGTGGAGAGGGAGACACTGAGGTTTTTGCTCCTCAGCCAATCAGAGCACATCAACTCTTTCAACCTGCCACCACAGCAAGGCCCGCCCTTGTCCTCCGCACCTTGTTTATCCTCTACTCATGAAGGATACAGAGAGAGAGAGAAAGAAGTTAAAGGGTGGACCTCAGCAGTGGATCTGGAGACAGAAAGTCTAAAACTGGAGAAGGAGAGATTGCAGTTGGAGAAAGAAAGACTGCAGGTCTTCAGATTTGAGGCCAGCAGACTGCAGATTGAGCGGGAGCGCCTCCAAGTGGAGAAAGAAAGATTGCAGCTGCACAAAGCTGCACATTAAGATAAGGGGACAATTGAAGAGAGAGATATAGGAAACTGAAAATGATAAATGCGTTTTTTACTGGCTACCAGGGTGAGAATAATACAGCATTTGCATCCGCTGCTCCCTAATCAAATCCTAATCCCCTAATTGCCCATATCCTTAAAGAAGTTGAGTGTCTGGCATATTTATGCCATTTATTTATTTTTAATAAAAAAGATGCATTGATTATCCATCCATCCATCTTCTTCCACTAATCCGGGGCCAGTTTGTGGGGGCAGTACCCTAAGCAGGGATGGCCAGACTTCCTTTTCCCTGGACACTTCGTCCAGCTCTTCCGGGGGGACACCGAGGTGTTCCCAGGCCAGCTGAGAGACATAGTCCCTCCAGCGTGTCCTGGGTCTTTCCCCGGGGCCTCCTCCCGGTCAAACATGCCCGGAACACCTCCCCAGGGAGGCACCCAGGGGGCATCCAGAACAGCCATCTCAGCTGGCTCGTCTCAATGTGGAGGAGCAGCGGCTCTACTCCGAGCTCCTCCCGGGTGACCGAGCTTCTCACCCTGTCTCTAAGGGAGTGCCTGGCCACCCTGTGAAGGAAGCTCATTTCAGCTGCGTGTATCCAAGACCTTGTCCTTTCGGTCATGACCCAAAGCTCATGGCCATAGGTGAGAGTAGGAAGAGTAGGAGTAGGAGTAGGGACGTAGGTTGACCTACCTCTTAAACTCCTCCACCTGAGGCAGGAATACACTTAAAATGATAAACAATAAACATGTAATATTTGGTTGGGATACGAAGCAGGTTGGCACTGAAAATATGTTATTTAGAAAAGACAACTTTGCTCAGATATTGAGCAAAAAACCAATAATGTGCAATATAATCAATGCAAGTATTTAATAATGGTAAATATGAAAGAATGGAATCATAATATAGTACTGTGTATTTGTGCATAAAATCAGTGTCATTTATCTAGTGCATGGGTGCTTACCTTTTAAAATTAAGGTTCCAATGCTGCAAAAAAACAAAACAAAAAACAAACAAATAAAAACAAAATTGTTTCTTGTACAGAAGATTTTTATCCTCATTATCTCTTTTGAAGTCTTGCCATCCAGTGCATTTGTTAACATATTTGTTACATGCTAATACTTGTGACTTTGTATATTCATTCATCAATTTTAAAACAATAATGCAGATATTTTTTCTTGTATGTCTACTTGTCCTGGAAGTGGGACAGTGAGACACTGTCAACAATACCAGCACAATGAAATCGAAGCAGCTTATAACTGACTACTGAAAACTGTTTTGTATTTATCTCAATTTCAGTCCCTGTGGTTCTCTGTTGCTAAGTTTGTAAGTAATTCTTGTTGAGAAATGTGACTTCTAGATTAATTTTATAATGATCAGATCATGATATAATAAATTCTGTTACACATTCAACTCCCCTACTTTTGAAGACCCGCCTCTGCAGTCTCTCTCATTCCTTTATTTCCTCAGCACTGACTTTGAAGAATAATGGTGAAAGAGAATAAGAAGATAATTCAAAAATGTGATTGCCTCTTCTGTATTGATGCTTCTTGGAAAGCCCAACAGGAGGTCCCTAGATCAGTGCAGGGAAATAAGAAGAGACAAGCGTTAAAAATCACTTGGAGAGCTTAACAGTGATGTGCTACACAAGCCCGGCATCACTGAAAGTGAGCTTTTGAGGATTTTAATAAAACTGATGTAAGCCAGTGACACTCATTCTTTTATTTTTTCATTACACTTAAAATGTTTTCATCTGTGTCTCTGTGGCATGAAAGGGTGATTAAACATTTCATTGAAAAACTGCAAAACTGGAAACACCAAAATCCAAAAATGAGACCTATTTTAAACTCTAAAATCACCGGAGCTCTTCCGCAAACACTAGCACAGGCAGAGGCTTAAGACAGGCAGATCGAATCACAAAGACAAGTTTATTTTCTGTCTAAGGGTTATTTTGTTTTCTGCCTGGGAGAAGAAAATCTTTTATAAAAACCCTTCTACCTCTGTCTGGATTTAGAACTGGTGTGAAAATCCACCTATTTTTATGAACAGAGTCCCGCAGCACTGGAAGCATGTAGTAACCTGAACAACTGCTGTGTCCAAAAACTGAGATGCCCTCTGGTACTCTGGCAGACTGTTACAGGGATGGTGACAATAAAAACCAAAAACTGCCTGCCCACAGTTCACAGATCTCACTATAGGTACAGCTTTAAGGTCTCTGCCCATGGACTCTTGAGGTCTATCATCTTAAAAACAAGTCTGAGAGTCAGTATATCCAAGTGTTTTGAAATTTGACAATGGGTGGACCATAGAGATGATTGAGATGTTTGAACAATTCTCATTTTTCTTTATAAGGTTGAAACAAAACAAAATACAGTTACTAAGCCAAGTCTGCTGGTAAATCATGTTTCCATATCACATTGGCAAAATTTCTTCAGTATCAAAGAGCTCTGCATGTAACACAGTTGACATTCTTGTGACACTGCATGTGATCAAGTGTAATTGATTTGATCTGACAGTAAGTGTATTATTTTTAAGCTAAAATTAGTATTTGTGTTGTGTTTCCCCTGGCACTCTCCTGAACTTTTATTCCACATTAAAGCCTGCTTTTCTTTGGCATTCTGCATGTATATAACAATTTTATCTTATTTGTAATTAAAAATAAGTAAGTTAGATATTGTATTGAACATACAGCTCCAAAGTACAGCCTCAGTGTATTACAACTGTTATAATTCCAGTTATGATTAATTGCATGAACAAGGTTATGAAAGAGTCTGACCATGGCTTTCTCATTTTTGGCCACAGTTGTGTCTTATACATCACGACTCCACATATTGTAGTAATGAACTGTCTGAACAAATATGAAGCCAGATTATGAGACTTCATAAAGAAGGAAACAAGGAGCATCAATAGGCCACTGAATCTAAGCTGAAACACATTGAAGCATCCATATTACTATTAACAGAAGGCATGGTAGAGATCCTTGAAAATGACAAATTGCTTGCAATGAAAAACAGATGGATATGTTCCTCTGGCTTGGCACAAGGATTATCTGGAAATTGGTGGTTTAGTGACTGATCAGTGTGAAGGATAGTGCATAGAGGGAACCTCTACAGACGGCATCTTAGAAGAAAATCATTACTCACAAAACTGCAAGATTCAAATTTGCAAACAAACATGAAAAGAGGCCTGTTAAATATTGGCCACACATACTTTGGTCAAATGAAACCCAAATAAATTTGTTTGGATCAGATGGGGTCCAGCATGTTTGCCATGGTCCTGGCCAGGATTAACACAGTGACTGCAGAAGGCCAACTGTGAAACATGGAGATGGGAGTGTACTGACCTTATAGGGCAGATGATTTTTGTAGACAGGATTGTGAATGAATCTTTATAACATGACAGTGATCTCAATACTGCCGGAACCACACAACAGTTTTTTAAAAAAATGATCACCCCTGAAGTATGCTTCTTGAGTTGAACTAAAGCAATGAAAGTCCTTCAGCAAATAATGGCAGAATTTTGTTTTCTTTGGTAAAGCAATAACCTGTTACATCATTCATCCTAAAATGTAATGGATTATAATTATTGAGACATTTATGTATATGTCACTTTGCAGGTGGTAAAGGGGCAGCTAAATTTAATGACTGTACATAACCAGTGCTTATTTAGTAAGAATTCTTATCTCTACATTCAGACATAGAGATATGACTACAAAATACTAAAGCTGCATTTAAAATAACCTAAATGTTATCTTTTCTTTGAAGTCATCAAATTTAGAGAAAAAGTGATACTGTGGCCAGTGATCATTGGATTTCAGAGGCTGTCAGTAGTTTTTAACAACACACCACTGCTTTGTGCAACAGGTTTCAAAAAAATGCACCCAATGTATATCTATAATGACATTGCTGAAGATTTTCTCTAGACGTGTCTCTAAAGGGTGAATTTGTAGATAAAGTTTGCACTTCAATATAATTGGACCTGGCATATTTATCACAGATTGAGTGGAAATATTAATTTTGTGTGTGTGAAAAATAAGATAATCCTCTTGAAACAAACCCTTTGTTTTTTAATCAACTTGTAATCATATTTAGTGGATTCAATCTTTGAAATAAAATGAAAATCATTCAGTTACTCTATTCAGATGGCTTTTAAAATTAATACGCCACACTGATTCTTTATGTACTGGAAATCACACTTCTCAGCAGTCTTGAAATGAACAGACTATAGGCCCCACTAGCAGTAACAACAACAAAACAGCACAGTGAGAGCTTAGAATACTGGTGGAATTTAATTTCCTATCCGATCATGAGAGATACCTCAAAGAGAAAGTGCGAGCAGGGGAGGTAATCATGATGGGAGAGGAACAGTGGATGAGATCTCAGAGTCTGAGATGGATTCCCCTGAGACTGGAATGCAAAAATGAAGAAATGAAATATGACAGGAGGAGGGAGGATAAAGAGAACCAGCAGAAGAATACAGTATGAAGAAATGAAAAACGATGAGAGCTTGAAGAGAACAGGGCATAATACAGAGTTGAGAGAGGGGAAGAAAGAGACTCGGAAAGAGCAGATGGAACCTACCAATAAAAATAAAAAGGTGAAAAAGCTGATTTCGTTCTGCAGTGACCATAAAAGAGCTGGGTTTGGTGCATGTGAAGGTGCAAGGTTAAAAGGGTGACAAAACTGCCTTCAAATTGTTATTTTGCTTCATCTCTGGGTAAATGGGAAATACTTGTCAGTAATAACCAAGCACGGTATGTGAGAGTGTATGAGAACGTGAGTGAGATGGGAAATGATGGTAAATGCTTGTCAGTGATGGCTCTGTGTTAAGAGTGTTGGGTCCCCGTGGATTAAAAAAAGGAGTCCAAGTGACAAGACTGCAGCAGGGAATTTTTAACCCTGTAGCTGCTGGTCTACATCAGCCACAACTCTTCATAGATCTGACAGTGATTTGAAATTACTCTCACTATATGAGTTGTAATTTTCAAGAACCTGCTGGTAAATACAATATAATATTCAACTGCTGAGGACTAATTTTAACAAATGTTATTTTGAGCCATTCCACCAGAGGATAGCAATCAGACGGTCAGTCCACCCCTTTGGTTCAAACTAAAATCATCTCAACAATTGTATGCATTGCTACATGACATTTGCCATCCCCTAAGGATGAAACTTTTTTGACTTTTGACCTTTTTGGTCCTCATACCTTTCCTGTCATGTCATTATGACATTGCCATAAAATTAGGTATAAAAGTGCATGTCCATCTTTAAAGGTGCAGTGAGTAAAACGTAAAAGATTAGCAGCATCTAGTGGTGAGATTGTAGAATGCAATCTTCTGAACACCCCTCCCGCAGAGGGAGGAGTCCGAGAGAGGGTACGCTGGCTGGCACCTTTGAAATAACAACCTTGTCGAGAGCCAGTGTTTGGTTTGTCCATTCTGGGCTATTGTAGAAACATGGGGGCACAACATGGCTGCCTCCATGAAAGGAGACCTGCTCCCTATGTAGTGTAAAGTCTCATTTTTAAGATTAAGAAAATGCACCAGTTGGTATTTTCAGGTGATTACACACTGACAACAAATTTATGAACACTATATTGCAATTCTAATACAACATTCTAAACCTTTAGCACCATCAAATATTTAAAAAAAATTTTTTTACTGGTACTTGAGTATCTGTAAATCTAATGACAAATACACTCAGCCCAAGATGAACTTATTAGTAATTATTAAATGTTGGCATGCTAACACTGAACTATCCTAAGTAAACATTGTACTTGTGTAATCGGTCTTATCTTAAATATAATGTAAATAACAGAATTTAGGCTTTTTCTTTTCACTAATGCTAAGAGCAGTCCAGACGTCCCTGAAATGAGGCCAGTCCTGGATTCTTAAATGAAATGGCATTTAAATTGTGTTTCATCAACTGAGGTTAATAACTAACATTAACTTAATATGATTTAATAAAATGCAGACACATATGGAGGATATGCAATACAGATTTTACATGGCTGGAGGGTATTTTCCAGATAATGCATGATAATGTTTGTCTATACAAGAGCTAGTTAACACCTTGACTTCGTTATTTCTGTCTTTAATACATTTGGTGCTTCATACTGTGACACACCTGTCAGACAAATTATCTTCAAAACCTGTGATCGTTACTGATAACCATTAGCTTATTGATAAAGCTTGATATGTGCTAATTCAATTTAGTTTTTTGAAAACAAAAATGGCATAATCTGTAGAATTCATGAGGTCATTAACAGTAACCCCTTAGCTCTCCACTTTAGTTGGCATTCAAGTTCATACACACAGCACAACATTTGAGAGACCAAACCTTTACATACATCAACTTATTTCATACAATCCAATATGACCAGGTACAGCTCTTCTATGATTTTGGCTGTGAACAAGTCCCACAGGCTGGCTGCACTATTCAGTCAGATCAGCGGATAAATAACCACGCGAAGAGAACAGGTTCAGCATTGATGTTTTACTAGAAAAAGAAATCAAATGGAAAGAAAGAAATAAAGGAAGAAAGAAACAGAGTGTTGACAGCCCCGCAGTCAGCTTTTTGCCGCCTATGCATGAAACCTCATGTGCTGGAGGGGGCAGAGAAATAAACACAACAGTGTCATATACAATTTAACTGCCTGGTGTGTCTGGTCTGATAACTAAAATATATGTATCCAATGTAGAAACCCAGTAGTTCTGCTATGCTGTGCTGCAGTACTGATGCCCAAGGCTGTGAGGAAAGTGATTGTAAACTGTCCATCATGGTTTTCAGCCATAAAGACACTTGTTTTTATCCATTGAGACCCATCCTGTTTTAAGATATTATTTTCTATTTATTGTTTTGCCTGTTGAGTTTACCTTAAACTCATTTGATGCAAGGTTTATGCATGATGACGCATGTGTATGCATGTAACTGGCAAGTGAGAAAATGGTTCCTGTGAAATTTTAAAGGTTACAACACAAAGTGTGCAATGTTCTGAACCAGGAACCAGAAGAAACTTATATTGTCAACTAGTGTCTCAAGTTCTCGATACATGTCCAGCCCAGTATTTTGCAGTGTAGGAGGGCAGAAAATGAAGCCATTTCTCATAGTTGAGATGCACTTTCTAGAGAGTTTTGTTTTATGGTTGGACAGGAGGGGGGATCAAAGCAGAGTGAGGGGAAGACATTACAAGAGAAGGAACAAGGAAGATTTGAGAGATGGTAGTTAGGACAAACAGTAGAATAAAAAACAAAGAGGACAAAACAAAACAGGAGAGAAGAGCAGGGAAGAAATGCAACATTACAATCTCACATACTGTACAATACAGTCTCTTTGCAAATATCTCCACCATGCTAAATTTGTATTATGACAATAGAAGTAAAACCTCACAAAGGTATATCCGTAAAAATATTTTTTCTTTTCTAATTGCTCCTCAGATGTTGATGCAATATACAGTTGCTACAGAAAGTATTCAGAGCCTTTTTGCAAGCGTTACTGTGTTGTAAATTTAAAAAATGCCAACCAATGTCTTCCCCTCAATAATAATAATAATCTAAAAATCAAAAATCCTAGATTTAAACCCCCTAAAGCATATGTGGACAGTCCAGCAGCCAGCATTTGACAGATTCTTCCCATGCCATAGGAAGGAGTTGTACAGGATCAGTCAGGTAGACTGGCCTGGCCAAATGCAGGTTTACAAAGCTTGTAATCTTAATCAACAAGACAGAAAGCCGGGGGTGAATATTTTTGAAAACAACTGTGTATTTGACTATTGTGAAAACTGGCAAATTGATGTGCCAAAACAGGCTGCCATACTTTATGTCACAGACTTTAACAAAAATGTAGGATTGATTAAGCTGGAGCCAATTATGTTCCCAAAGTGGAAAAATCCCTTCAGTCTGAGTTGAAGACAAATAACAAAAAGCACAGAGGTGAATTAAAAGGTAACACATATGCAAGACACTCTTGAAATGTCAGTCAGCATTGTAATCGCAGTGGCCCATCCTCTCTAGAGTCCTGCCCAAACATGCTCTCATTGTATTGCTCCCGTGTTGAATACTGGCATCTACACGCTGTCTCAGGGGGCCTTTGCTCCCACCAACAGAAGCTTCTGGAGTAAAAACACTGTCAGACAATGAAACGTAGTGAATTACTAATGGAGAAACAGCCAACAAACTAAATTATCCAAAGCTCTCGCAGTGCTGGGGTGATCAGTCTGAGCTGACCCTGTGTATGCAACAATATGTGTGCGTGCATTTCTACGTGTGTGTCCGTGTGAGTGCCAGATGGACATTCAGTGTTGAGTAGGACACACAAAGACTGTGGCATATTAATATTGTCAAGTTATCAAAACAAACAAAAAAAAGCCATTTAACAGAATGTATGCCATGGCCTTTAACAATCAGTGATCAATGTTTTCTATAGCTCTCTATAGACGTATAGATATATATTTGCATTATATATAATATTTAGATTTATTAAAAAAAAGATTTGATCTTAATTACAAGTAGTGGCATTTTCTTTTATATTCATTATTGCAATGAATTGTTATCTAAGATGATTAAAAAAGACAGGTGACAGGTGACAGGTGTTTTGCTACGCAGTTATTTACAACAGTTTTAAAAAGCAAGCTTTCTGATATGGTACCTTTCCCTGGCCATTGGAAAAGACGGAGGATCTCAAATGACAACAAAACTGCCCATTAGGGTCTATGCTTTAAGAGAAATCTTGAATTGTATCAGTATATATTCATGTTTCAAGTCAAATTAAGCTCTCACAGCGTAGGCCTGTGATTCTCAATCCTTTTATGACCCCTGAACGAAACACTGTTGGCAAAGATAATTACATTTTGACTTGCCTTTTCGATTTCCTGGATATTTGGATTCAGGTTTTAAGAGGAAATGGAGGCTGAATGTGTTTCCATTGTTTAAAGGTTTTATCCCAAATGTTTTAAATAATTATTCAAACTTGATCCAGTGTTCAGATTGAGAAGCACTCCATTACGTAGCCTTTTGAGATCCTCCCATACATGTTTGATTTTTTTTTCTTTTCATCACTGAGCATCCTGCTTCCACCATATTTTTTTACACTTTGCTATTTAGTATTTCTACTGTCATGATGGTGCTTTTAATGAAAGACTTCATTAATTACTACTTTTTTTTCTTTTTTCCTTTTTTTTTTTAAAACAAACCTCTGTGAATTCTGTGGCCAGCGTCAGCCATACTTTTTTTGAGGTTACTTCTGTTCTAAATTGGCTGATTATCTCACTGGTTTGGGGAGAGAAATCATTCTACGTATACGTATAGTAAGAAAGCATTTTCATTCAGTTTGAACAGTCCATGGCAAAGTAGCACATTTGCACAGTCCGAATGTTCAAGCTTACAGTTTTCTGGTCTTCTAAGGGTGATAATACCTGGCACTCAGTCGTTGCAGGCAAGTTCAGATGATTTAGATGATAAGGACCATAATGATGATGATGATGATGATGAAGAAAATAATATTTGTTGTCTTAGTAAGGCGTTGTTAAGGGGTGTGGCTTATTTGCTAAAGTTCAATGAAGACAGAGCAGGAACAGAGGTGTTTGGGTTTTTTTTTTTCTTACCATCATCATCTTTATCACTATCATCATCATGATCAACTTTGTTCTCACGTTCACAGCTCATAATTCATTATGTCTGTGCTGGCTCTCCTGTCGTAATCAGGATGGTATTGTCCAAAAAAAAAAAAAAAGAAGAAAAAAAAGAAAAAATGAAAGTTAAAAAAAAATAAGGATGCTGCAGGCAAGTGTGATAGTCATAGTTGTCCATTGTTTTTTTTATATCCACTGTTCACTTCTCAGCTGTATTACAATTGTCTCTTGTAAAATAAGTCAATGGCAGCAGGAAAGTGAGATGATGATGCAGCGTGTTTGTGTATTCAGTGTAAAAATGTGCATTCAGTGTCTCTGTATGTCAGTAGTTAAGTTTCTGTAACTATAAGCCTGTTTGTGTGTGTGCGTGCGTGTATGAATATTTATGCTTGATTTGTTATGTGTGTGACTGTATATAAGCATGTATGTTTGTGTGTGTCCTTGTCAAAGTCTGTATGTTTGTGTGTCATTAAGGCACGGCAGGTGTTTTTGGTTTTCAGGGCAGTCCAGAGGAGACCACTGCAAGGCCGGGGTGTCGGAGGGATGCGTGGCCAGCATGCACAGCTTTGGGGCAGTCTGGCGTCAGGACGCGGCCATTCTCCCCCACACTTCCTGTGATGGACAGACGGGCCTTGTTCCGCATGGCTTCAGAAAACGACAGCTATACAAAGAGAGATGGAGGGAAGGATGAAGATGGCAGAATGGACAGTTTGTGTGAAAAACAATCTTCTAGACACAGAAACCTCCCAACAAATGAACTCAATAGAATAAAGACACAAAAGTTTCTACACAAACACATGCGCTACAAACACCTACACATGCATGTGCCTGTACACACAACAAAGACACTGTACGCTAACACTGGTCTGAGGGCGCACTCACACATACAGATAAAACAATACCGTGAAACTTTTTACATTCAGTTCTACTTCGTTGTTTAATGGTTTACATTATAATCAAATTAGTGCTGAAACGGTCAAATAAATGTCAACAACAACAAGCAAACTCAGTAGAGTAATTCTTCAACCAAAAAAAAAAAAAACAGCAAACATTTGCTGATTTAAGCTGAGGATCTGCTGTTTCTTGGTTGTGCTATGATTGTAAAAAATCAGTTTCTTTGGCTTTTTTGAATTTTTAAAAAGCTATTTGAAGACAATGCCAATATTCTGGGCTTTTAAAAACTGTTTAGCAATTTGTTTTATTTAACATGCAGATTAGTTAGTAAGTGATATATATACTTACACACACACACACACACACACACACATATATATGTATATACAGTATATATGTATGTGTGTGTGTGTGTGTGTGTAAATGGATATAATTATCATATAATCATATAATTTGTGTGTTAGTAGATCCAAGTTTGAATGGTAGAAATGATCTAGACTTTGACTAATTTACAGTACATGGTGTGAATGCACCCCAAACTACAAATTCAAAACTCACTAAAATGCATCTACTAGCATAGTTTTAATAAAGACAAATGTAAAAATGAAAGCAGGCAATAATCAACAAACATGAACAGGGTGGAGAGTAGGTCATAGACATCTGCATTTCATAAGTGACCATGCATTTCTGGGTTCTGGGTTTCAATAATCTGACACATCCTGGTGAGGATTTGGAAGGAAAGGATTTGGAAGGTGAGGACTTTGGAAAGACAAATGGAAAACATCAAGGAGTGATTTTATTGCAAGGTTTAAGATTTATAGAGAGGGAGAGACTGACTATACTGCTCGGAGTAGGCTGACACTTCACACAGATGGGTTACTTTGTGATGTCTCAGTAAAGTTTGTCCAGCTGCCGTGGAACGAAGACATAAAGCTTTATTTTCCCAGTGATCATTTTTGCCTCTTATTGAGTAAATGAAGCAATTAGATGTTTGGCTTAGATACACAAATTGCAGAACAATATCTGAAGACAGGCATTTATACTGTTTATACTATTTTTCACCTAAATAACAGCATTTACAGACAGCCAACTGTGCTTGGCCACCTCTTGCTTTAATGCTGTCATGCTGATATACAGCTCATTTAAAAACTAAAGAGAAACCAAGGAACAGACTACACTTAAAGATAATTTTCAAGGAACCGATATTGTTTAAAAGCTTTAATGTCATTATTGCATGTACATTGAAAATCTTTGGATGATTAAAGTTAGACAAATATGGCCTAGAGAGTTACATAGCAGTCTGCAGTCTTAAAAGGACTGCTGTTTAGCTCAGGGTTATTGCTTTTGAATTTAGTCCAAAATATTCTCTCAAAGTGGTTTATGAGTAGCAAACCTTATACTCCATTTAAAATTTACATTATTAATTTTGAACTGATAACAGCAAATATTTACTGCATTTATTTTTGCATCCTATGTGTTTAATTATTGCAAAGTGATCATCAAATACCTGATAATGCCTCTGAATGGTTTGCTAAGCAGATCATCAAAACGAAGTCCAGTGTTTCTGATCACTTTGGTTAAATCACTTCAGTTTAATTGCTTCATTAAACATGAGTCACAGTGTTACAACAACATCACTTAGTAGCCGTTCTGTATGAAGTGTTTGCTTCATCAATTATTCCTCTGCATTAACTCCAAGTAACTGGAAAGTTTTGAAGTTGTGAGGGCTAGAATAAGTCAAAGTGGCGGTTTGGGTCATATACAGCAGGGATGCACAACTCCAGTTTATGGCTGATATATTAAAGGTGCAGCATGCAGTAGGACAGTGCTGACTGCTAAAGCTGAAAAAGGTTACTTCAGCGGGAATAAATAATAGCTACTGTGTGCAGATGTAGATTTTTGTACCCTGCTTTGTCACTGTTAAATTAGAAATTCTTAGGTATGCAGGACTTTTTGGTTTGGTTTGCATTCTTTACTGCACATTTGAAATAAATAAACATTGTAAAGTTAATTTAAATGCAACCAAAACCCATTGTGACTCCTGTGATTAGAAGTCAAGATTATTTCAGTTCTCCTTATAAGGACTAATAATTAGTAGTGTTTTAAAGAGAAGCCATTTTTACTTTGTGAAGGGATTAAGCAATTAATCTCACAACCACTCAATCAACTGATGGCTGCAAGTTGACTGTGGACAAAAATGAAAAACTGCTGCTGGGTAAGAAATCATTTTCCTATTTCATTTGTTCCCTTAATAATTAAATGTGTTACTGTAACGGACAAGGTTAAATCAGTTTTTCAGGATAAAGTTGTGCTACAGAATCTTGTCTCACACTAAATTGGTTTGAATCAACTCAATGTGAACTGGCCTTAACAAGCACCAAACAGTGTATTTTCTATGTTGTATTTTTTTCTTACATTGGAGTAGCACTGGTTATGAAAAGTGTGGTGGATGCCTACTGATATGAAAATATCTTACAGTCTTAGTTTCTTCTCCGATATCTGTCACATTATGGATGAAAAAGCTTTAGTTGGACCCAAATTCATAATAATTGGTGTCCATAAATTAGCTAATTAATTTGTAGCTGGAAGCAGTTACAGATTTTAATGAGGAGCACCACACTAACAAACATGAACTCCCAGGATAGTGAAACACCAAAGTAGACTATCTTTACAGACTTATAATAGCTTAGCCAAGAAAATACTGAAACATAAGAATGAAATCTCAACATTGGAATTTATTACTACTAATAAACCTGAACCTTTTATAATGTATATACTATTAGAACTGATATATGCCCCTTACATTTCTATACTATATGTATGGTTGTAAAAGCTGGAATTGGTAGTCAGTCAATTGATTTGTCAACTGATAGAAAGTTAATCCACAACCATTTTGATAATTTAAAGTTAAAATTCCAAATATGATCTAGTTTCTGCTCATTACTTGTGAGGACTGTGAGGATTTGCTGCTTTTTTCTTTTATAAATGGAATGACAAGTAATCTGAAATCTTCTTCTAGGAAGCAGTGATGGACTTTTTCCAGTATTTTCTGACAAGAAAGAGAATTAATTGAGAAAACTATTGTCAGAGATAAATTGATAAGATAATTTTTAGTTTCATTCCTTTGCAGTGTAAAATTATGTTTTTAATGCACAGCAGCCCCTGAGAATGGAGTTACGCATCCCTGCTTCATCAATATTTCGTTAACTAATAGCCAAAATTTCAATGCAGGTGTCTAGTCAAATCATTAGCGAAGAACATCACCATCACTGCCATCATTATCATCATCATCATCATCACCATCTGCAGCCAAAGACGATGGAACCAAATCTGTAGTCACACAAATCTAACCCCAAACTAGCTCTGGGTGAGCAGTCAAGGAATGAAAAATAACAATCATGGCAAAACTCAAAAGAAATTTCAACCCCAAAATAAGAAGCCATTAAGCTAATAAAGTAACAAAACAGCCAAAATAAGGTTTCATAAAACATAAAAAGCTACATTGGTTCCACAATGCTTGACCACATCCTCATCACCACATGAAGAGCAACACTGTTGCGTAGGGCTGCTATCGCCAAAACAACAATCTACAGCACCACCACCATGATCAACACCACCATTACCCCACCTATATGGCAGCCTCTAAATCCTACCCCTATATCTTGACCCCCTCGGAGCCGTACACGTTGTACCCCTCCCTATAAGTGGCTAGATTCTGGGTGCTGGGGGAGGGGCTGGGGCAGTGGGGGGGGCTAAGGTCCACCTTCATGCGCTTGGCTTCGGCCCGTGACTTGTAGCAGAACTCGACCAGAGCCACCAGCATGGCCAGGCCCAGGCCGCCCACAAGGATGTAGAAGACTCCGGCCACATTGGACAGGCTCAGAGCCTGGGAGGACTTGTCCTGGAGAGAGGGAGTTGGACATGTGTGGCGAGGAGTTGGGGAGGAGGGGAGTGAGGAGTCAAAGTCAAGTGTTGGTGAGGAAGTGGGAAAAAATATGATGGGTGGAGAAGGGCAGTCAGTAGGGAAAGGAAGTGAAAAATCAAATGGAAAAGTGAAGGAAGAAGTGGAGGGGAGTGATGGCAGAGCGTTTAGGGTTAGGGTGAAATGAAAAAAGAAATAGTGTGATCAGGATTAGATTGGTATGTAGGATGCAACAAGAAGGAAAAAATTGAGAGGAAGAATATGGGCGAGTGTGGGTAAAGAGGTTGGAAAAAGCAGAGAGAGAGACAATAGGGTACAAAGAATTAGACATGGAGTACTGGAGCTTGCCAAACAACTAAACTGTTACTGGTATTATTACAAATGATCACATTATGACATTCTACTTGTGCAGCTACAATTATTACTACTGTCACAACTACTGCATACATACATGTATACTACACATCTGTAAAAACTACAGCACAATCTACATTTCTACTGCAACATAATCATATCAGAAGTGTTCAAATCATTTAATTTAAAAGCACATCAAAAGAATGTAAATCACGTTGAGCAAATCACAGAGCAGGCTTTAATCAGAGTGGTGATGACATTTCACTGCAGTTTTAATGACATTTAAAGGCTCCAGTGGTATATTCTAAACATCTAAACACCTTGAAACTGAAAGTGAATGCTTTGAGTGAGGAGTAACAATGTAGGGTATAAAGCACTTACATAGAAAATGCTTATACAAATGTGGTAACACTTTATCTCACAGGCTCACAGCTGTCTACTTCATAGGAAACATGTGGAGAAGAACTGCAATTTACTTCAAATTATAGGGTGACTTCAGAAGTTCAGCAGTTCATTTTGTTACAACTGAGTCACTTGTCTTGAGTTTATTTGCAGTTGTTGAATTCAAGAAGGAAGAACTGCTCCACTTAAACCCAAGTGATACTTAATTCATTCTTCATGTATTATTGAAATCTCCATTCTCCATATATATTAAATTGTATTCTCATCTGTTGGCACAATTCACAAATTTGAATATTCAGTGACCTCCTTTTAGATTGTTCATCTGAATTTTTAACTGCAAGTGTAAAAACTGAAAAGTTATTTGATCTATAATTAGTACCAAATAACCGAGTTCTTCTAGAAACCTACTTAGGACATTATAAATAAAGTACCTGTAAAATAAAGTGTTGTCCAAATTTTACTCCATGTATAGCCTAGTCCTGATTAAATAAAGATGAAGGCAAAAGCTGCTGACAATTTTAGCTCTTGCTAAAGCTAAAGACAGAGTGGTATTCTTATCTGCATCTGGTGGATGAGTTTCAGGTGACCAAAAATGGGCTAGTGTATGAGCTCAAATAAACATGAAAGTGAAAATAGGCTGATGATAATCAAAATTCACATTATAATTCTAATGTTGACTGTAATGAAGATGGGATTGCCACAGATTGCTACAGAAACTGGAAGATTTTATGTTTAATCTTAATGCAGATTTAGAAAACTGGTCCACCATCACCATAGGAAGCACAGTGTAAAAAAATGATGCTTGAATCTACTGTGGAGCACACTGGTGATAGGTTTCAGGGTATATGAGAATAATGCTATTGCTAAAACAGTAGTTGCAGTAATCTGGAGCGTAATCAGGATGAAAGTTTCAGGCTAGCGTTCTGTGGGCCGCAGCAGCGTGAGACTGACCTTACTTCCAGAGTCCTTGGGTCCACACTCTCCCTTGTCATACCACCATTTGTTTTTCAGTTTGTCTAAGACGCCTGCTTCGCTCAGTTTCAAAACTGCAAGGTTTACCGGGGTTCTTCGCGTGTAAAAATAACATAAATAACATCATAGGTCATGTTATTTTATGTTATTAGGGTATTTCACATTTGCATTGCACAACTCAGTCATAGAGAAACTTTTTGTTTAGATCAAGTGACCTAGGATGGATCCCACTGAGTACATGTGTGTATGCTCGTTAAGGAGGGGCTGGGGGGAGCGAGGTGCTACGGCGAGCTACAGACATATGAATGGGACCCACCTTTGTCACTTCAGGTAACACACCCATGCTGCCCGGGCTGCAACTCTGAAAATGAGGCAACTACTGTTAAGCCAGGACTATTGACATCAGGCTAGCGTTGTTGGTATCTCTTGCTACAGCTAGGATCGTTTCTTGTTGGACTCAAATCACACTTAGCTTGCCTAATGAGTATTTTCACTGTGAGACGGCTTTTTGTACAGACATTCATGAAGCCCAGAGGCCGAATCATTATCTAGTAATCCCCTTACTTTTCACTAGGAGCCATCAGCAAGTTCATGTTTTCACTTATCCAGTGAAATATCAGAACACCTAACACCTTTTTTTCTTGATTAATGCAAAATACTTTGTTGAACACTTGATTTATCACTATTATCATGTTAACATGCCAATGCTGCCAATTAACACACAGCTGGGTCTATACAGCCTCAAAAAGCTGCTGACACGGCTGCAGACTCCAGTCATGTCTACATTTTAAAAGAAGATCTAGGGGGTAGATATTGCCAATAAAATGGGCATATTTCTAAAATGCTACGATTGTTCAAAATATGTGAGAGGTAGATTTTGAACAAGTGGAAAATCGAGTTAGCACTATACAGAAGATAAAGGATCATTTCATGACCTAAAAGTATGTTGTGTGTATGTAAATGTTTGATTCTTTAATGCAGTAGAGATAACTGAGGTGAAAAAGATCCCTGAATGCATCTGTTAACACTCTAACAACAAGCAGGATAGGTAGGAAACTTTATCCTGCAATTGTGTTGGGTTTCTATCAATTATTCATCCTGCCCTCTGCCTCAAGTCAACCTGACTCTAAAAGAATCTGAGCTATGACTTGATTTGGGTCTCATTTTTCCATTAAGTGTTTTTAAACCTGTTTCATCTGCCATGTACTTGAGCACCAGATTGGAGTCTCTCAGACATTCCTCTTATTTTACTATTACTCAAGGCTCTCTTCTATTTTCTCTCCCTATAATTACCACTAGGGGGCAAATATTCCTGCCTTGACAGTAATTGCGCTTTTCTTTTTCCACATATTGATCACTAAACTCTTCTCCCATTACCTCACGCTCCATCCTTTTAGAGAGGCATTAGATTAATGCAGTTTGAAAATAGTTATTATTATGAGATGTGCTTCACACCGAGAGGACATATTTCTCAACATTTTGTTTTCTGTTGATTGAACATTAACAAAATGTAAAAGGTATTCATGTTTTTAAAAAGTAGCTTGGTTATCTTTTGGGTCTCTAAAAGGCACAGCCAAATCACTTCTTTCAAAATTACCATTATTTTTTTTATGTTTATTCTTTGTCAGAAAATAATATTCTCTTTTTCGGTGTCTCAACAAGCTCAAGTGTTGTATCTTTGTCACTGGGTCTGAATCTTTTATGTAAAAAGACACACACTGCTGACAACAGATGCAACATTGTGCCTATTTTTGAGGCTGCAGGGTGTCTCAGGAGATTATAGGGTGTCGCTTTTGCCCTCCCTGTTTTCCCTGACTCTTTGCCCGGGCAGATGCATGTGTTACACTCCCAGGACAGGGGGTCGTCTTTGGCTTCCCAGCCAGTGAGCGGCCCCTGTCCCTTAGTGGTGGGGTGGGCAGACAGAGAGGGCTAACCTTGGAATCCCCTCCCCCGCTGCCACATTCTCCTTTGTCATACCACCACTTGTTTTTCAATTTGTCCAACAGGCCCTGCTCGTTGAGCTTTAGCACGGCCAGGTTGACCGCATTTCTTTAAGTAAAAAAGGAGGGACAGATAAGATAGTTTGGTCAGAGCAGAGGGTGGATGGACAGACAGACAAGATGGATTTGGACCACAGCCAGGAGGAAGAAGGGGAGGGACATGAGGAGGAGAAGGAAGAGAAGGGGTTGACGGTGGGATGGGATGCACCCAGGACATTACTCTCTCTTTCTCTTTGACTTTCTTTCTTCTTCAGAGGCCTTTTTCAAATTTGTTGTCTTCATTTCACATTCTATTTTTTTAAATATTTTCCATTATTTTCTGTTATTTGCTCAATATATCTCTCCTCTGTTGCTATCCTGTAACTAATAGAGGTTGCCCCACAGTGAGTGTCAGATTGGTGTTATAAAGTGTGCTAACCAGGTCTCTGCAGCCTGGCAATGGTGCTCCTGTCCCCTCCTGCTGCTCCTCTGCCTTCTTTCCTACTAGTTTCTGCATTTGTGTGTATGTGAGCTTGTGCTAGTGGCTCCAGTTTCCTACAGTCCTCCTGCTCCCACCCATTAAGGGATTGACCTCCAAACTAAACTGAGGGACACAGGGCTGAATATCAGGCATTCATGCTGTTTGTCCACACACTGTATATAAAACTGAGCTCTTACCTGGAAAGCAATATGCTTTCAGTCTTCCGGCCACGTTAATCTTCTTCTCATTAAGGTTAAATATACACAAATGAGGTATATGCATCACATTAAATTAAATGAAATCTACAAAACTTAATTTTTCTAAGCTAGACAATCTAAAGGAACAGCTAACAGTGCAGTCAATTTGCTGATAGTCACAAATCACTGTACTTTTCACTTTCAATTTGCCCCATTTTTCACTAGTGCTGCCAGTGTCTTATGATTGCCTCAAAATGTGGTCTGCTCCCTTACTCTTATGTCTAAAAAAATGTCTACAAAACATGGCTGCAGGAGCTGAATGATTTTATCAAATTTATTCCCTGTATGCCCTTCACTTTATCCTGTGTCTCTTTCTTTGGTATCAGCTTTTTTTTTTTTAACAGCTATCTGCAAAGGACCTCCCAGCTGTCCTTTATTCCAATCACCATGCTGTGCTGACCACTCTTTTGTTTGTGAGGTGTTGTAATCAGCCAGGCTAATCTCTGCAGAAAGGTCACTGCAGTCACTGGCTACTTGTTTGTTAGCCTGCCTATCTGGAAGTGCAATCTCATCTTAGAGTGTCATGGTAGACTGCAGGTAAGAGCTACTTTGAGACTGAGAGGCGGTCAGTTCAGGACCATGTAGGAAAGTAAACTACTCTCCCCACTCAACAATTCTTTTCTCTTCATATTTTATATATACTTGCATTTGTTTAGGGAAAAACTGATCAAAATCATTGTTACTTTGCCAACGTGAGTTTGAAAGGAATAAAAGCTTCTATAGGATTAGCACTCTGAGTAAAGAAAATCAAGAGTTTCAGAGAGAGACAGTGGTTGCTAGGGTTATCTAATCTACAGCCCCAGAATAATCTCATCAACATAAGAGGTATGGATGAAAACAGTTCAAACATATCTGAGTCGTGATCAGCAGTCAATTGTCAATAATCATATTGAGCTATAGTTCAGCAAGCATACTTTCTTAACACTCATTTTAATCATCAGAGTATTCATTATCCTCATCAACATCATCAAGTCAAATTAACACTGTGATTGGTGCACTGAGAGGAGACTCAGGCTCACCTGACATGCACACTTCCAGCCACGTGTGTGCTCCTGAAAGACTGGGTTTCTGCTGATTGAGAGAAGCCAGAGACAACCGTGGACAGTCCCAGGTATGTGTTTTGATAGGGGTTTAAAGAGGGACCCCATCCACCCGCTGTCTGTCACTTTTCCCCCATAAACGAAAAAAAAAAAAAAACTTTTCTTGTAAGTAATCTACAGTGAGTGGGCTTTAAGGGATGTTGTTGCACCATTCACAGGGGAAAGTTATAGGCACAGGATGTAAAGCTGTTTGTGCTCGCCTTTTACCAGGCAAGTCTGAGCTGCTGACAGAGAGAGATGGAGGGAAAGACGAGAGAGAAAGTGGTCTGGCTTTACTGAATTTAGTCAATTATTTTCCTTCAGCAGGCACTTGTCATGTTGTGAAGACAAAATACCAATATGTCTGTCATAGCCACCTGAAAAATGAATTATTTGCATTGCTAGTATATCTCACTGGGATTGTTATTGTAAGTCCAAGTTAACAAGCCAGATAAATAAGTGTCTGCTCAGGGAAAAGCAAAACCAAAGGACCAACTGTATATTCATTCACTTTCTCATTTCCTTTCCTCCATTTAAATCCACTTTTTAACTAAGATTTACAGACTGTGTAGTGATTACTCCTTGTTTTAGGGTTTAATTTGGCATTGTTCAATTACTAACCAATTCATCTGAATTAAGAATTGAATTCTCTCATGCAATTTTTGTGTTGAATCCTGAGCAATGTTTACTTTCTAGTCCCCCCATTGGCCAGGCCCCTCTACCTTCTGTTTCCTGTTAGACTATAAATTCCCCATTGTGGCTCTGGATGTAGCGGCAGCAGTCTGAGTTTCTGCATCTCCTCACAGTCATTTTCAGTTAATAAATCTCTCCTATAATAATCATAATAATAATAATAATCATAATTATCATCATCATCATCATCACCATCATGACTACTATCTCTGAGGATGAAAGGAACAAAGAGACAAGACTACAGACGCATGGACAGAGTTACCTGTTAGGTGGCCCTGTGGAGAAAATGATTGTAAAAGCAAGGGAGAGGAAGGAGCAATATGACTGTAAAGGGATGGACAACTGACAGTGACACAGGACACAGAAATGGAGCTAAACAGACCCTAAGTTAACAGAGAGATGGCTGAAGAGAGTGAGACAAAGCACAGCAGAGACAGACGGACAGAAAAAAAAACAAGAAAGAAAAAGAAAGCCAGAAAAAAAGAGAGACAAAGAAATCATGAAGGGAAGAAAAGTATGATGAAATACACAGTCAACAACTCAACTCACTTGTCTATATTGCTGCTGCAGGGTGAAAACTGTTTAAATTATGAACAAATAAAGTGTATTGGTGCTATATTTTTAGTTATCCCTATAATCCGCAGCATTAGAAAAACTTGCCAATGGTAACTAAATTATTAAATTTTTGTAGGTGAGAGGTTATCGCCCAACAGCAGCGACAGGTTTATTTAGGTGTAGTATAAAAGGCACAGCAGGGTAGGTGGAATATCGCAGCAATAGTACAGTATCAGCTTTGTTACTGTTTCCTATTGTTACACTATTCCACCCACCTTAACTGTGAGCCTTTCGGTGTAGCAATGCCATATCCTTTGGAATCCAGGTTCCCCCCGACTTTCATGGTATCACATGGCTTGCGCTGCTCCGTGTATTCATTCATGGTGGACTCCAGTAGGAAGGCATACTTCCCCTTGGACTTGCGGACCCTCGCCACACCTTCCGCTGTGGTTTTGGTGAACACAGTCGGTTCGGCAGACTTCATATACGACCACATCTTCTCGTATACGGCTATTTTGGACCTCTGGGATGGTGGAGGAGGGAGAGGAGAGAGCAGGGTTTGATTAGGAATGAAGCCAGATTTTCTCACAGATGATGGAGAAATGAGAGGAAAATGCCAGGGGGATAGAGACCATGTGGGGTAAAGCCACTTGATTGAGAGAAAGGTGTACTGCTGGTAATATTCTTTACATATACTGTCATCAAATCAACAAAAATTGAATCAATTTAACTAACAAGCATTACAGGTATAGACCTCAAGCTTATACTGTACATCTGTGGTATAAAAGTCTATAGTTGTCTAAAAATTTTAAAAACACATCAGTGATCCACATCATTACATGGGTAATGTTCCTGCATTACCATGCACACAGCAACTGTAGTTTGTTTGCCACTGTAAATACTCCACAGCCAAATGTGAATTCATTCTCCATTGAAAATAATTCCCAACAAAGAAACGTTTGACTGAACTGAACAAAGTTTGATAAAAACTATACTCCCCATTGTTTGAAGGAATTATTTAACCTTCAAAAAAACTAAACTCTATCTCTGTAATCAGTTTTAAAAGATGTTTTAAAAATGAATGGGTTTTCTGTTTGAGTGCCACAGACAGGCACCACTACACTGCACTAAAGGTCTGGGAAAGACACTAACACATCGTTGGTTTTGGTCTTTTAGGGGCCACTAAGAAAAACCTAGAACAACATGTTCTTTACAAAGGGTGTGTTATATTTCCCACTTATACCTTGTTGACATGTTAGCAGCTTCTCTAAATATGAATATAAAAAGATATTCAACATGGCATCCTTACTGAGACAGGTAGGCAAAATTAGAGCTCTCAGCATGAGAAGTTAGGAGACAAAAACAATTAGTGCTGTTTATCAGGTTGATCCAATGACAGTAGAAACAACACTACAGTACTGGGTTTAAACCTAAACAGGGTGCATTACGATATTACTGAATGTGTTTATACTTCAGTTCATTTATTGCCCTGGTTTCTCATTATGGCTGAGGCTGATTCTCTCTCCCTCTTGTAGTCCTTGAATAAAATTACATTGCTGATGGAAAACTGTCTTCCATCTTCCATTTTGGTACTCTGGCCTAAGATGACATTTGTAACCACATTTAAAATGTAACACGATATTTCCCTTGACAAGACAAGTATCAATCTTACTTCAAATGAGTTTATGACTGAAATAGTGGCATACTGATCCATTGGTGCAGTTATGAATTTAGTCACCTGCTCTAAGAGAAGAGCTTTTGCAGAGGAAATCTGTCTAGCATGATAACAAAATATATTACATTTTGTATACCCCCAGCATATGTGCCTGTGCTGTACATGTACTGTATGTCAGGGTGTGTACAGTATGTACAATTCTCTGCATCTGCGTCTGTAAATGTGTGTGAACTGATCTGTGCATGTGTGGCCTGTGTGTACTCAAGAGTGAAAATAACAAGCAGAGGAGTCCAACTGTCCTCCTTCACAAATATCCTGTTTCTTTCTTTTCTTTCTCTACCGGAGATAAAGTGTTATTCTTTCACTCCGCAAGTGATAAGCCATGGCCTCAGCCACCAAAACCAGTGCCCAAGGGAAGGTGTGTGTGTCAGTGTGTTGCTAGTGCGTGACGGACACCTATCCCATAATAATGTCATTCACATCTAATAGGGCCAGCAGGCCCTCCTTTCCCCATTTACTGTCTCCTCTCTTTTTATTTCTCTATGAAAGTCCATCATGGATTAAAACAGAACATTCTCAGTATTCCCTTCTTATCAACCCCACCTCTTTTATCATTCTTAGAATTCAAGTTTAATCCACCCATCCATCATACTTTCTGTCATTTTTTACATTCTTTTATCAAATCACTCTGTCCATTCCCAATAAAATTTGTGTGCTTCTCTGTTTTTTCCTTTTGTGCAATGTGTGTGTATCTGCCTGTGTGTGTCTGTGTCTATGTATGTGTCACAGTGAGAGTGAGAGACAGTGACAATGAACGCTCTGCACGTATAAAGCAACGTCTGACCTTGAAGGAGTGCATGCGTGACAACATGGTTTGACTCTTTAACAATGAGTGAGGCTGTGAAGGAAGAAATGTATGCTGCAAGTCACCTTCAGGCACCATCACTATGGAAAACACTTTAAAATATATATCAACACAGATCTGCTCTATAGGAGAAATGCATGTAAATATGGACAGCAAACACATGTGGCTCAATGTGCATACATGCATGCTTACATGCTTACAAACACGCATGCATGCTTGTGTGCACACACATGCACACACAGATACACACACACAGATAATTAATGGTGGTGGCGAATCCCCCTCAGCTGTGGGAGAGTAAATTGCTTTTTCACCCTCCACAGATTTCAGCCCGCTCGTTATGTTGATGATGCCAGAGTTGCTCACAGAAGCACAAACTGTCTGCTTCAACCTCCTCCCCCCCCATCTGCCTCCCCAAACACACACAATAATGCACAGATCTTTACAAAGCATAACTGTAAATTGCTATACATACACAGACAATGCATGAGCACACATACAAGAATACTACAGAGCATGACAATGTGACTGAGCAGATTTGGTTGCGACACTGGTGTTTTGCCTGCAGTTGATTCTGTCTTCATTAGCATTGTGTGTCTGTGTGTCTACATTTGCATGTGTGTATGAGCACTTATGCAACTGCAATCCACATAGGTGTCCAGGTCAAAGGGTGCAGCCCCCTCAGGTGTCCTCCGGGCTATTTAACTCTAATCTGCCATCATTTTCTGCTCACTATTTAACTGTAACAGCTCCCTGTAGTATAGTCTGTTCCAACTCTGTCCACGTCTTCTGTCCACCTAATCCCCCTCTAGTTAACTGCTCTTTACTATCCATTAGTATGATTACTAATACTATTGCTTTAGCTGACAGGGTGGGGTGATCAAATGCAAAAGGGGTATGGTAAACAAACATTGGTCCACTCTAATCATGACTTTTTGAGAATGGGAATTAAAATTACAATAATCATTCCTCAAAACCTTAGTGTGAACTTTGATGAAGCCATCAAGCTATATAAACAAATTAACTGAAAGTGAAGGCCAGTCATTTCAAAGCCTCTCTCAATTTAAGATGAGGACAAAGAGTCATCCACTCATTCCTCTCCTCCCACTTGGACTACTGAAAATCAGTTTACACTGTCATTAGTCACTCGTCCTTGTCCCACCTACAGTCAAGGATGAACTCTTCAGCTTGGCTTTTGTGTGGCTTCAGTAAAGAGATAACACCTCCCTCATATTTGCATCCTACTATTGGCAGCAATTTACTTCATACACGACTTTAAGATTTTGTTTCTTGGTTTTAGTAAGAAACCACTGGTGTGTTTGATCTAAGCTTGAGTTAGTTAGATCATTTTAAGCACACTACATGCGTTTTGTTAATTATCATGACATGTGGTATCCATAGCTTTAATAATAATATTAAAAAAACAGGATCAGCAGTGTGAAAAGAACTGTCCTCCTCTGAGAATTTTTGATATTTTCCTGCAGCCTGAGCCCACTAGCAAATTAACCTGACTTAACACAGTGAAAGCCTGAAACCTCTAAAGGAACCAAGTAAATGAGAAGAGTGACTGGAGTCCATACCCTGAAGAATTCCTTAGTAGAGCCTGAATCCAGTGTCCCATAGGCTATCTCTGTCTGTTTGGCCAGGTCCTCTGCGCTCTCTATGGGTGACACCATTCTCTCCACAGTGAGGAAGGCAGCAAGGTTGGCTGTGTATGAGGAGATGATGATGAGGGTGAAGAACCACCACACACCTCCAACAATACGTCCAGATAGAGACCTGGAGAGAAGACAGATGGAGGCGAGGTAGGAACAGAGAGAAAAAAAAGGAAGATGGAAGTGAGGATAGAGGTGGAAAGACTCCAAAGGTGAAGAAGGGAGACAAAGCAGGAGAGATCAAGGAAATGAATTTTAAGAATTGTAGATGAGAAATTAGCAAAAGGACAGGAGGAAAATAATGAAAGAAAAGATGAGGGTGAAGGTTAAAGGGATATAAAGAAAAACAGAGGAGGAAACATAATTAAGGTTATTTCCTGAGTCAGAGATAAGAAACAGAACACGCTGTAGTTTTACAAAGCATTTTAACACCACCATGTGCATGACTGTGAAAATGACAGTGCTGCCAAAGTAATTGTCTTTCAACCCACAAACCAATTCTGCCCAAATAACAATAACAAAGGCTACATGAAACAGATCGTAATCTGGGCACTCCTCCATCTCTCCCATCTTCATTCTCTCTTTTCCCTTTCTAAGTGTTTACTCTTTTTATCTACCAATTGTGAGTAGAAGCGTCAAAGTAAGTGGCAATTCATTTTGTTTACTTGAACTTGTTTTCACCGAGTAAAAGGGGGAGAGAGCAAGCAGGAGTGAGCACATTTGAGAAAAGGAGAGAAAGATGGCAGAAGGTTGTGAAATGTTAAGTTTTCTTTGAGAGCGCTGCAGTCAATAAAAGGCCTTGAAATTCTAATGGGTACAGAAAACAACGTGGAGGATCTATGCTTTTATGCTTTAGAAACAGGGAGAAAGAAAGTGAAAAGCGAGTATAAAATGTAAAAAAACAAAACAAAACACACACAGAACATCACATTCACAGAAACTGAAAAGGAAAATGTTTTGTAGCATTTCCCTTTCAGGTCTTACTTAATGTTAAAACATACAAATACGTAGTCCAAGAGAACATTCATGAAAATTATTACTTCCATTTTGTTTGCATTCCTCAGTAAATTGGTGATTTGAAAATGTGTCACCTAACTTCAACTCCATCAGAGAAATTTTAGTTTTTCTCTAAAGGTTAAAGGAGACCTGCTCCCTATGTAGATTCAAAAGACTCATTCTAAGATTAAGAAAATGCAACAGTTTGTATTTTCTGGTGATTACACACTAATGATAACACATTAGTATTGATATAACCCTAACCCTATATATAATTTCTGATGAGAGACAGCTGTAAATATTAATATACATTAAACCTTTAATTACACCTGCAAAAAATGAAACCGCAGATAAAAGTTGCAAAACACAGCACTGACATTTTAGCATCACTTAAGCTGATGCCATTCTACCAAATAGTTGCTTATTTACCCATTCAGAGGCATGTTTCTGGCTACCAGTTGGATCTTGTTGACTTAGAAGTTCCCGCTTTTTTTTGTTTAGATCTGTTTGTGGGCTCTAACTGATGAATTGGTAATGATTATACTTGGCTCTTTAGCTGCTAAACGCTCTACTATGTTTCCCAGCTAGAGTCGCTTGACCGTGTCTGGTGTTTGATACTGAGCAGGTACTGTGCTGTCGTTTTTTCAGAGCTTTTTCACTGCTGTTTTCACAGCCGCCTGCTGCTGGAAACAAAAAAGAACAAGTTCAAAGATGCTCAAACTTTAGGGCTGAGGTAAACGGCAGACCCAAGTGATAATTATGTGTGGGTTCACATAGTCATTTCATCATTTGTTATTAAAAAAAAATATTAATTATAGTTGTTTTTCACAAAATTTGGGTGACACTCGTCTTGCAATCAGACAGTGAGGCCTAATATCTCTTGGACAGATAGCTGTCAATAGCACTGTGATAAGAAACCAGTGATAATGCAATTATTTTTAGGGAACGCTGGGTGTTAAGGAGTGTGAGCTGGAGAGAGAAAAGAGCAATGAGAAAGCTCGAAGGTGCAGTGACGCCTGACTCGGCATAAATTTTCACCTTCTGGAGCAACTTCACATTCTGCTGCTGTCCAAAAGCCAGCACACCTCTTCATCCTCATAAAGACACAAACATGCAGCAAATATGAATTGATAGTGATCCTCCTTGAGACATCGATCTGTTTACCTGAATTAACAAACCTATGCTCTGATGGATTCACCTGAGAAAGAGTGGTTTTGTTGTATGCTTATTAAGAGAGAGTGGAAATGGTGGTGGCTTCACAGAGATAAATGTGTACTGAACATATTGACTTTCAAAAGCAATGAACAAATAGGTCTCCAGGCAATTAACTGACTGACATTACTGATTTGACTAGCTTTGAAAAAAAAAAACAAAACATCATTATTGTCATTGATAATAATAACAATATTGAAAAATGGGATCTCAATCTATACGCTCAACAGTAATATTACTATATGTGATGCTTTTGTTTCTTTGGTGATAGAGATGAGGATGAGGAAGGTGAAGAACAGGAAGGAATGTGGATGCCATTTTTAGAAACTCATTTTAATAAGTTCTACAGGGTCTCTGACAGAGGCCAAGGGGGGCGTGTGAGCTCAGTGCTTAGCTGGTAAACGAGCTGTGACAGCATTTTAATCTGACCTGATGGAGTGAGTGTGTGATTTAAGTGGACATACTAACAGAAGGATTGTTTTTGGGTGGGTGGGTGGTGGGGTCTCAGCTAAGCAAGAAGATAAACAGATTGATTGCCAAAGTTTAGGTGGTGGCTGGTGTATAAAATTGACAATATAGTAAAACATAGTACTATTGAGTACTCATAAGAAAATTTGTAATTGTTTACAAATACTGTACATAAATAAACATTGAAAAATGCCATCATATCTGTGTACAAATATCTCACATTGTGTTATGCAGCCTATAAATGCTAAACAGGCGGGTTAAAGAAAAGCTGCCAGTATTCCTAATACCTAGATACCATGTGTTATAATGTGGCACCAGGAGGAAGCTCACACAAATACAGCAAGAGTGTACAGACAGTTTTCATAAGCTTTTGGACTGGAGTCTATAGTGTGAAAGCCCACAGAATTTTACAAACAGCCAACTGTTCAGCTGTGAAAATCAACTTATTTAGCACCCCTAATTTTGAGTTGGCAGTGAGAGTCCAGATTTTGAACTGGAGTCTGGTTACAGCGAAACAGCTTCAAGTTGTTTATTAAATGCACATTGTAACAAACCCAGTTAACTTTATACATATAATATTCCGATTTCCCCTTTAGATGGAATTCAGAATTCAGGCTGGGATAATCAAAATACATCTTGTGAATGTATAAACAGTCTGTTAATTTGTTCATCAGCTGATTGGAATAATCTTTTCTTATATCAGTGTTATCATCCAAAACCAAATGAATCATTACAAAACTGCATTTCTAGTTGTATTTTGATATAGGATATTTGCTTGACAGATGCATTTCTTAGATATATAAATTTACTTGCAGCAGTTGAATGCATACAGTGCAGTTTAATAACTAATTTATTTAGGGTATAGTGACAAGATTGCATTAGTCCCATACATTTACTCAACACGCTGGCAAAATGAATCAAGGTAAACGAAAATCTTCACTCCTTCTATTCAGTCAATTTAAATTCAGTTAAATGTTTCAGAGGGAAAAATGATGCTAATAGAATAAATCAAAGTGTAAATGAAACCAGCGGAGTCGACAGCACACATCATTACGGGGGCCCATATTGTATGTGGCTGATTGAAGCTGTTTCTCAGAGGGTATGAAAGAACAGTCTTGCTGAGGAAAAGAAAATTAATTGGCTGAGGACAACAGGGTTAACATCATGGCAAATTCAAAATGTGTATCACTTGACATGTGTGTATGTGATGTGTGTGGCCTTGGAGTGAAGTTTACATACTGGAGGTTGATGGAGCATACCTGAGACTAATGTGGTATGTGTCAAAGTGAACACATATGCACACATCTTACTGGTGTATGTTGGCTGGGCACATGAGAGTGACATTTTTGATTTTTTTTTTATGTCTGTGGTAGCCTGGATGTGTGTTTGAGGGAGTGTGCATGTGTGTGGAACCTGTGTAGTGTGTGTTGGCATAAGAACCATTGTCTAGTGGGTCATGTATCATCTATGATAGGCAACAGATTGCCTTCCCAATCCTTTGTATGAAAGATTAATGGCATGCTGTTTCTCTCTCTCTCACTCTCTCTTACACACACACACACACGCACACGCACACGCACGCACACACACACACACACACACACACACACACACACACACACAGTTTCTTTTTATCCAATGTATCTAGATTTTCTCAACCAACAGAGGAGACTGCAATTTGTGGGCCTGCATTACTGAGAGAACCAATCCGAGATTTATTAAATGGGAATTAAAGCATTTTTGGAAAGTGAGACAAGACTGTCTTTTTCTCTGTTTTTTGCTACATTTCTCAGACCAGAATTGCAGTGTGTAGAACAGTTAGTGCATTTCTCAAAACAACTTGTACAAGCTGCACCACAAGCTGGAAGATGTGCAGAACTTGCTCAGAATGTTGACAAAATCACGTTTTTACGTCTCACTGAGTATAAACACAACAGGGAAAATGATTAGTCAATGACAATAGAACAGTGTAGTCAAAGTATATTCAAATGTAAACTATTGCTAAGATGTTGTTTGGAAATGCACAAGTCAGCACCTTTTTCTGTGTAGCACAGATTATGTTCACCAATATAAAGTGTTACTGTATATGGGAAATTCACAGCAAAGAGTGGGCATGATTTGCATTTTCACTTTCACTGTTTTTACTGGCACCTCCACACGAAATGCATAGAAACCTGTATAGACATATGCTTGATGTAATGCTTCTGAATTACTGACTGTTTGTTTTGGGGGCTAGGATGATTCAACAGACAACCAGTGGAATTCATTTTGCCCAGCTACCAGCTGACAAAATCAAGTGGAACTGTAAGAAACAGCCAACAGTTGTATGTAATTATTTGCGTGCTTGTCCAAAGCAGTTGCAATTTGTTCAAAACAAAAGAAAAATTGCTCATATAATGTGACTACATAACGTGGCAGTTGAACAAGTAGTTTTCAGAAATGCAATTCTGAGCTATGGAATGTACCAATGGAAAAGGAAAAGCATGCTCCATGCCTATTATATACTTTATGTTATTATAGAGTAAAAAGTCTTTGCCTGCGTTCCATTTCCTTATGCAAATTATGAGCTTGTTAAAACCTCATTGCCCTTGTTGTTGAGACATGTTGACAAGGGAAAAGCAATACTTTTTACTGTTTTCTGATTAGGGAGCAAACAAGCTTTTTTTTTAAGTCACAGTGAAAGATATTTTAAGATATTTTGAGTTTGTCAGTCATTTGTGTGACTGATGTTTTAGGAAAGTAAATCATCAGTGTTTGACTAGGACACAATAAATCAGAAAAAAAATGTAAAAATGATTTTACCTCATAATTTTTTTTCCACGAACTACAGGTTGGAAATAAAGTCAGTCTACCGATTGATTAATACAAGTAGGAAGGCTACAGCAGACGAAGGTAGAATAAAAAGCATGAAGGCAAAGACGCATGAAAGAAAATCAGATAAAGAGATTAAAGATAAGGTAGAGCAGGCAGATAATGAAAGGCATGATAACCTAAAATAATAACACGGATCATAAAAATAAGCAAAAAAAAGTGCTATACCCACGGTGAAAGAATTATTCATTACATTTATAAAAACTATTACTGGTGAATTTTATAAACACACTCAGTCACTGGGGCTGGGTTTTAACCAGTGACCTTCAGAATAATTATTAATTAGTCAGTACACTTCAGTGCTCCATTGCAGTTAGTTAGTCAAGCCATTAGCTGGATCTGTTGCTTCCATTAACTATTCAACACACCCAGGGCCATTTACTCAATACTAACACATAAGACTCACAAACATAATCACACAGAAACACACACACTACCACACACAGACACACACAAATGCCCTCAGCCTGCAGCAGACACACACACAGAAGAGAGCTGTAATTTCAGATGTTTATTGATAGACAGATCCAATCCCTCTGAGATGGTCACTGGTGATCAGTCTCTCCCTTTTGCTTTTCCAATCCTGCGCTCAGTCTCTCTCAATGTACACCCTGTGACTTTTCTGTCATTTATTGATTTCCACTTTTTAAAAATTCCACCCATCGTGTGGTGACCAGGCCAATCACTGAGATTAGAACCCCAAAAGCCTGGTCTGAAAGATGACTACTGAGCGTCGCAAACAACAGCTCAAGGTCACTCTGACAATGTGTATGTGTGAATACATTAATTTCTGCTGCCAGCCATTACTCTCTGCTTGATTTCAAAGCAAAAGAAAACACAAAAGGGACACAATATATAGGTGTGAAAGACGTGAAGTGTTTGCAATCATGAGACACGCTATCATCATACACAGATGAACGGTAATTTCTAGTTATGAAAATGTCAATCAGCTGAGGTGATGTTTAGACTTCAAAACAGCAGGAACAGGTACTGTGACACACTGAGAGATAGATAGATAGATAGATAGATAGATAGATAGATAGATAGATAGATAGATAGATAGATAGATAGATAGATAGATAGATAGATAGATAGATAGATAGATAGATAGATAGATAGATAGATAGATAGATAGATAGATAGATAGATAGATGTAGGAGAGTTGCATAGGGGTGTGTGTTATATTGTGTCTCCTGGACTGCAGAGATGACTGCAGCAGGAAAAGAAGGACCCACACTGAATACCAATGTACCTACTATGGTAGCCCAATACACAATGCACAGCACACACAGTCTCTCACACACACATATACAATGCAGTGTCAAACGATGACACCTGGACCAGTTGACCTGCAGATGCTCATAAAGGTTATAAGACATACTGAGATGACACATAATACAAAGAGATAAAACAGAAATACACTGTAAATAGACTGCCATGACTGCAAAGCACATACACATACACACACATACAATAGCCAGGCATTCAACCAGTCTGTAAGAAAATCTCTTCCAATAGAGACTGTCTCCTTCCCTTTATTCCAAGCTCCGCAGTAAATGCCAACCTCAGTTCTCTGATCCCTGCTGACTAACGGGAGACAATAAAAATGGCAAGATGGAGGAGAGAGGATAAAATCAGAAGAAAAATGACCATCCCATGGTCAGGGCATATGAAAAAAGTAAGGGTCATGTACAGGAAAACACTGTTTGCCTACCAGATTTACCAGATTTCAACGTAAACGTGGGCTTTATTGGCCTCACTCAACACACCATGCAGAAGAGTGCTGTGATTTGCACATGAGACCCTGTGGAGTTGATCTATTACCCAAGTAGGGACAGAAACTTTCTCCAATTCTATTACATACTCTCCTTAACTCTATGAGTAATTAGCTCAGTGTGTTGTTTGTATATAGTACTATGCAAACTGAGGGCATGTAAAATGGCAAAGTGAATAAGATATCATTCTATGTATTTAATGTAGCAATAAGTGTAAATGTTAACCACTGGATATGTCAAGTACAAGAAGACCTGAATTGCAAGGGCAGCAAGATTATGTTTGTATGTATAGTTCATTTTTGCTGTTACTTGACTTTGCCTGCCTGTAAAGGTGAACAAAGAAATAGTAAACTGAAGTAAATATACTGCAGAGACAAAAAAAGAAATCTATGATGATCGTATGGATGACATGTCTCCTTTTCTAATGTATCTGCAGTGTCACAGTGGACGCTCATCCATCACATGGATTATGGCAGAAAGCCTGGTTGGCAGGCTCAGTTCATTTCTTCAATGAACCTAATGAAAAGGTTCATTTAACTGTTTGACCATTACCCCAGGCATTTGCAAACCTTTTCTTGGATAATCATAAATCTCCATCATTACTTAGGTATTTCAGTCACTCAATTTATATAGAATGCTTTTATGTCAATACAAGATACAGTAAATGTTTGACTTCTAATCCTGCCAGTCAATCCTCATCACTGCCTGCAGCATAGACTTTAACATGCACTTACAGAGATTAGGGAGTGACCATAACAAATTTCCCCTCCTTCAGATGCCGTCTCTACAACCAACAGCTACAGGTGGATGCTGCGGAGGAGGTGAGGCTACTTAAATGCATACATAAGCAGCAGGATGATGACACAGTGATGTTCAGTGCAGGCAGTGCAGCAGCAGAGGAAGAAGAATAGAGTGAGTAGAGCATAATAAATAGATGAGTGCCCTGGGTATTTGTCACAAATAGCAGTGTGTGTAATACTGTATATTCAGTGTTGCAGCACAAGTCAAATGTAGCAAAGCCGGGTATTGGTCATAGTCAGAAACTCTGACAAGTGTTTTTAAGGCAGGAAGCTTTTGTCATGTCAGATGATTATCAATAATGACAATGACTGCTGGTAGCTAATTAACTAGGTAGAGTAGATCAATTAACATTGTAGAACTAACTTACTCTCTTGTAGATGTTTTAAACTGTGTGCATTAGACTATATAGCAGCATTTTATACCCATCCTTTCACACTTTGAATTGCACATCTTCGATCACTTTTCAAAAATGACAATCTTGTAAGTCCACCCACTTTATGCAGCAGTTGAGTGGTTTCCTTTCATGCCATCTTATTAGACTCTTCACAAAATTATTTCCGTCACTTTTCATGTGCACAGCCAAGTGCAACGCAATCAGTGACCTTGTGAAGAGATTATCTATTGTTTTCTTCATGTGATCCATAGCATAGCACTTTTTCTATCAACACACTAGTTTGTTTGAAATATACGGTCCTGCTTAGTATAGAGTATGGTGTTCTTTGATGCTGCATCTTAACCTGCCATTGAGGAGGGAGGAAATCCACATCTCATGAGACTATAACTATGATGTACTTCATTAGACATCATGTTGAATTCACATGCTAAATGATTATGAGACTTAACGTTGCATTGAAATCTCTTCTTCTATGTAAAAAGTCCAGGAAAATGATGGAATGAAGGAGAAGCAGAAAAGTTTATAAGTGACAGATTTCTCATTCTACCAATATAATCTGGCATTTATGCCTACAGTAATCCTGGCCTATAGGGGAGTCATGCTGTATTGGAAGTGACAGTGCTAGGTGATTTATATGAGACTGGCTTCATGTTAAGTATCACATTATCACTATGACAGCTGTAGCTCACGCACACACATCTGTAACAGGGCCTCCAAGTGACGGAGAGGTCTGCGTGTGTGTGTAAGCAGTGTTTCTGTGCATATCCAGTGTGTTTGCGTATGCCGTGTGGTTGTATGCAGCTGGTATGAGTGTTTTCCATTTTGGTGCGCTGCAGCTAGAATTGGCCTGTCAGTCATAGCAAAGTGGGGAGGAGTGGGAGACGACAGGTGTCGGGGAGCGGAGAAGAGAGGCAAAGAGAGAGTGTGAAAAAGATGGATGAAAGAGCAAACGAGAAGGCCAGAAGAGCAAAAGAGGAGGAGGAAGAAAGTGAAGTTTGGGCAGGTGATGTAGATGTTTTATTTTTTCCCCAAATCCTAGTAAAAATGCAGTGGAAATGTCTTAAAGATATTATGAGCTCAGAACAAAGATTGTATGGAACAAAGTAAAAGCCTAAGAAATGCAGGAAGCTTATCCTGACATTAAGAGTGTGTCTATTCACATCATAGTGATGAGTGTCCCCAAAATTTGGATAAAAAAATAATCCTGCACATTATAATAGGGACACACAGCAAAAATATCATAGCCCAAGAAAATAATAAGAGCTGGTAGCAATGTGTCAATGGACACACACAAATAACACACACACACAGGCACAGGCACAGACACACAGACACAGACACAGACACAGACACAGACACAGGCACAGGCACAGGCACAGACACACAGACACACACAGACACACAGACACAACACACACATACACACACACACACACTTTCCTTCTTCCAGCTCATCAGCTATCTGTCCTTTCTATCACTTGTTTTGGTGTGATCCTTTCACTGCTGCTCCTTCTCTCTTTAGATTTGCTCCCTAAAGGTCTTGATGATGATGTTAATGAATATTTCATTAAACTGCATTCTCAGGTTATCAATAATAAAATGCCATATTCTTATAAATAGCCTAAAAATACAGCTGGACTCTTCAGTGGTGCATTAAAAATTCATACACACCTAGCAAACTGGTAAATCTCCCACCATAGCACACCCATATGGACATGGCCCCTTTCACAGTGTGCAGGTGTGTTCGTGTCAGCATGTGTGTATATATGTGTGATACCCTGCACAGCCTAAGCTTCTGTAACACAGTGTCTTGAGAGAGTGTCTTGGAGCATCAGTGCAATACAGTAGAAGCCAAAGTGGTAAAAGAAGTGATTCATACTGTCAACAGTCTGAATCAGCGCAGCCTAGTACTCAAGCACTGTAACAGTGGAGACAGTTAGACAGGCACACATGCTATCCCCACACCCTGCGTACAGTTTCAAATTCTCTCATAATTTCTCAGCCAGACATGCACATTCATAAATGCATTCAATTTGTCTCACACACTCCATTTCCCTCCCTTACCGTGGTGAGATGTCACAGCCCTGTTGCATGAAAGCTCCCAGTGAGAACCAGAGGGAGTTGAAGATGCCAAACTCATTAGGAGGTTGGTCAGTGGGGCCCTGCTCAGTGGCACCCTCCTCTGGTTCCTCTGCATGCCACTCATATGGACTGAAGCGACTCACCTAGGACGGGAAGGGACAAATAAATGCTGAAAGGTGTCATCTATGATGTTCTTCTAAGTTCAACAGGAATTTTTTTCTTTGATGCCATGCAATTGTTTTCTCATTTTACAGTAGAAAGTCAGGGATCATTAGAGGTTGATAAAGAAGAGAATACAAGTATGGTAAATATAGTATAATACATCAAAATAATACATTTAAGGTATTGTTACACTGTAGCTTGAGGAAAGTTACCAGAAGAAGAAATTTTGTTCAGCAGTGATTGTAACAGCTAAATAACACACACACATACACACACACAAAAACATTTTTCTTGTTACTGTTGTTTAGGAGAAACATGCATCAATGAATATGCAGACATTCTGGAGCCATAGGAGTTGTGCCAACATGATCCCAACCATGTGAACTTGCATTTTTTGTATCATACATGAATGATTCATCTTGTCTGCAGAGCTGTCTGTGATGTTATTTATGTCCAGATAGAATGCTTTTAAATATCTAATGAACTGACTTGTGGAAGCTTTCTTCAAAACTGTGTTTCCAAAAACTTCAAACAGACATTTAAGCTAAAGGAACACAACATTGCTGAACCTAAAAAAAAAATCAGTTAACAGTTTACTCTTAACAGCATTATGACATATGATCACTCCTGACACCTAACACTTAGGATCTACTGTACATATGCAAACAGGGCACCAAGGCACCATGAGCTATAGCTCACTGGTTCAGAAATACTTTTTTACACTTGGACAGAATTAAAAGATCTATTCTTTCACCTTGTACCCAACAATTTTTCCAACTGTTACAGTCTTCCAAAGAAACTCAGGGTCTAACTTTCAGTCTTCAACAATCACTCACCAAAAACAGCACAACACTGACGCCAATGTAAGCGAAAACTATGCACATCCAGATCTCGTAGGCCAGTGGATCCAGGAAAGAGAAAACACCTGGTTTAGACTTCTGGGGCTTCTTGATCATAATAGAGATACCCAGAGACATAAAGGGCTTCGAGAAGTCGATCACCTCTTCCCTCACTAGGGTGATGGTCAGTGGAGCCACCGCAATTTCTGCTTTCTGTAAAGGATAAGATAAGATGAGATGAAATAAGATAAGATGAGATCAACTTTATTAATCCCTGAGGGAAAAAATAAATAAATTTAAGATTAGTATAGTCATATTGCTGTAGAGTTATTTTGCAGGAACTACAGGTAAAGCAGGATGAAGAGAGCAATGGTGAGCATGAATTGCCTATGAACTGCAGAAGAAGTCTCAAGAGAAAGATAATGGATGGAGAATGAAAAACAAGCATGAGGGGCAGGTATAGTGGATAAGCACATCAAAGGATAAGTGGAAGTTTGAAGTCTGAGCAACATAAGGAAGGAGATGAAGGAAATACGGTGGGCAATGAAAGGGAACTGATACAGTGGGGGGAGAGAAAAGTAGAAGAGAGAAGGGCTGAAATAGAGGGGGACACCAGTAGAATGACAGAGAAGTAATTCATACACAGGCATGAAAGTGTAGCTGGGCAGAATATAAATAACCCACCAAGGTCTCACACACATTTCCATGCATGCACACACACACACAAGAGTCAAAAGCATCATTCATTCAGCACACTATCTGTTTCTGAGTAGCTTTGCGTGTCTAAACAGCGCTGCAGTCTTAACTGAAAAGAGGCTACAATAACAGCATATCAAATAACAAGTGTTCCTCTCCTATAAAGAGTGATGTTGCAAAGCTAGCAGAATAAATAACAAAAAAAGACAAGGAAGTCAGAAGCGATAGGGAAAGAAAAGAGGGAAGGAGATGGCAGAGGAATATGAAAACCCAACGATGTGCCACAGAACGAGAGCCGAAATAAATTAGAGCTAGAAAGCAGGAAACAAAAATACACAACATGAAAGAAAAGAAGAAATTCACAAAGATAAACAGAAAGTAAGGGACAAAAACATATTAAAGAGAGAAAAGCTGATGTACAGTACTTTCTGTATGTGGCAGACGAGTCATCAGAGAAAACTGCAAGTGTTTGGAACAAATCAAACCTGGTTATTCAATGCAGCGGTTCTGCTATGTCACCTTCCACTATACGGATTCTGGAGGCTAATTAATTCTGTCACCATTCTGCAGCAATGTCCCCACTTTCTCTTCCACAAAGTGATGAAATCTGTGCGTGGTGCATAGGTGTCAATGGCATAATTAGCCAGCATGCCAAATTCTCAAGAAACAAGTGAACCTTCGAGACAGAGTCTCGCTTACTGAAACTGACATGGTAACTTAGGAGACGCAGAGCCTGAGACAAGTTTATGTACTGTGTAAGAGTTATTTTGAGGCTTTCTCAACTATTGTGTGATCGCCTGTGGAGGGGTAGAACAATAGCAGGAGAACGTATGATGTAATGTAATAGCCCTGCAGTATATATGACCTCTATGAGGCTTATATGGTCAAGTGATACTGAGGCTGTGCCAAAGAAGCATTGATGCAACACACATAACTCTGCTATTTTAATGGATGAGTGCATTGTAAACTTAACCTGTTCTATTCTCATACTCTGTCTTTATAGTAAAAGAAATATATGAAATATTTGAATATTTGAAATTAGATCGTCAGCAAGAAGTACAGAAAGTACAGATTATTTCAACTGAACAGAACTGAGTAAACAGAAGTTGTGACAGGTGTTATCCACTGTTTTATAGCACTTGAAACAATCAGAAAAAATCATGTAAATAAGCAATAAAGTCAAAATATTTTCCATCCAAACTTACCCCATACACAAGCTCTCCAACCATGCCATTCCATATCTTTGTCTCTGGATCTCTGGCTCCATATTTGCCATCTGGCACAATGGAGATCTTGTATTTGATTCCGATGTGTTTGGCAATCTCTGAGGCCAAGTCAACGCAGTATCCCTCATACTGGTCATTGCCTTCATAAAGCTCCCAGTTCTTTTTCAGCATTACATAGGGGCCCTCCTGCAAAACCAGCAAAAGGGAAGAAAGACAACTGTTTGGAGGAACATGACAGCAGCGATTATTAAAAGAAGAAAACGAAGAGCCAGCAGTTTGGTTGCATACATTGAAATGTGGAAAAACACAAAGAAAATACCAATGAAAAAAATTACTGTGGAAAAAAATGCAGGTAAATTTCAAAAGAAATGTCCTTTTTTACAATAGCCAGAGGGGCACATTTGATTAAGATACACCTGTTAAATACTGTAGATGAAACTAGAAACAAGCCTATATAAAAGCATAATATTAATCAAACATATGCTTTTCAGACATACAGTATATACAGATTATTATGAGAGAATGATTTGACCATATATGTAAAACAATAAAGGCAAACAAAGTGCAACATTTGTCTACATTTGCATGTTGCTTTCTCACAGAAAAGCCACTTTGTCAGGAAAACAAAGCAGTCACCAAAACTTGGCAGAAGTAGTTGCACAGTTTATAAAATGGAGAAAATATTGGAAGTGTTTTTGTTTTTTTTTAAAGGCCATGTCTGAGGTAGATGTTACATTGTAGATTTTGGTTTCTGAGATCCAGAGCCTTGTTTTAAGCTTTTGTCTGACTCTACTTGACTCCGCTGGGACCTGCGCCTGACTCAGTACAACACTATTGCTGGGAGGAGAGAAATGTACAAAAGAAAAGAAAAACGCAGCGATGAAAAAGAGAAAAAGAGAAGATTGCCGCTTTGAAAATGTATCATCAGAGGGAAAATGATTTCTGTGCATGCAGTTAACAAAGATGAAAGCAAAGAGAAAGGTTAGTGTTGTGTAGTGCGGTGGTGGGTGTATTACAAATATGACAGAAAAACACAAGCATGCATGTGGTCATAGAGAAGCATGCACACACATTACAGAAGCTTAGGAGAGCTGTAGACAAAAAAGAAACGCACACAGACTTTTGAGTGACAGCACATCCATCAGGAGCAGTGAGTTATGGTATTACGCCTGAGGCTGCTCATCCTGTAATCCAACTGAAACCAAGCCTATTAAAATGCTATCAAACCCTTTTTAATCACAGACTAATCTCATCTAATTAATCAAACAGGCTTTATAATATCCAAGACTCTCATGCTATGAAACAGCCCATGAAGCTCATAAAACACAATAAGAAATGATAAGATATTTTGGATTGAATTCTTCATTCAACAGCTGATTCACAGAGAAAACAATCAGAGTGTATTTCTAGAGTCACATTTTAAGGGGGCAAACGTGCAATGAAATCACTTTGACACATATTTGGAGGCAATCGATGGAAAAATCTTAAATCCTGATAATTGAATTACATTGAAAGCAAATCTAGATTAGAAGCAGAGGCAGGCAGAGGGATTAAAAAAAATCTTACAATGGAAGCTTAATTATACAAACAAAACCAACAAGGGAAGCTGGATTTATAAATTGATCCACTTCTCTTCAGGAAAAAAGAGCATGAAATGAAACCATTTACTTATAGTATGTGCATGTGTGTCACAGAGGGGCAAAAACATAGAGAAATTCTTTTCTATATGAATATTCAATGGGGTGACACATATTCATAAAATTATTACTTTTATTGAGTATTTGTCTTTGGATTATGTCTAAATACCTTTAAAACGGATGACATTTGCCACAGCAACACTATGTGTTTAGTGCTATTTATCAAATGTTAGCGCATTAAACTAACATACCTGGTAAATATCAACATGCTATCATTGTGAGCATGTTAGCATGCTCATTAGCATTTAGACAAAAGTATAGCTGCTAGCATGACAGTAAACTCCTCTTGTTTCTAAATCTAAAGTTCAGAAATGCTATCTGGGTCATATACAGTATGTGCAATCCTGTGTATAAATAAACCATTTAAAAGAAACAAAAAAACACAAGTGTTGCATTATCAGATTCCATATAAACCATTACTCAGTTGTCAATATCAAATTCATTAACACAAAATACATGAATTCCAAAAACAGACTAAACAAATAAGAATTAGTTTTTTTACTGTACACTTTTATCAACACCATTATCATATGATACAAACATTTGCCCAACTATATTCAGTGCCAGAACATATGAAAACATTTCTCCAAAGAGTTTCTAGAAAATTCCTTGAGCTACTATAGATCAGCACAGCCATTAAGACTGCTCTGTAGCAGAAATAACATCCTGAAGAACCAGCTTTAAAGGACAAAACTGGTGTGATTCAAACATAAAAGTCTTTACCCTCTAATTTATAGTATCACTGGGCTGTTCATACTATATTATGTACTGTATGATGATTTCCAACCTGGTGTGATATTAACTGGCCAGATAATGTGATGTTACAAATCTTGAGGAAGTTTGCTGCATTATTTGGTGTATTTTTGTTTGTGGGGAATGACACTAAGCCGACATATATATATATATATATATATATATATGTTTCTGTTACTGTATGAAGAGAATATTAAGCTCAGCTGAGAGACAGCTGAGGTGACTCCTCTTATGATTGTCCAATAAACATGAAGGTACAGCCAGTACTGACATTTAGCTTAGTAAAGCGCAAAGACTTCTCATCAAAGTCCTGGCAAGCAAGAGAATATACATATTAACTAAGAATGCTGAAATATTCCTTAATGGAAACACTTCATTCTCATTAAAAGTTGTTTGCTTCATTTGTGTTAACAAGGTGAACTTAACCATCCTCCTACATCAAATTACCCTCAGGTTTAGACTGTTAAAGGTCAGGTGCTTGAAATCAGAGCAGTTAATCTAGTAATATGTACATAGACACACATAGCATAGGCAGGTCTGCCAACACTGGCACTGCTTTACATTAAAGACTTAAGGCCTGTTATCAGTTGCCCCCAAATGCCTTTGTGCTGTGAAGAAAGTATCTTGTATGGGTGTTACATAATGTGGCATGTTGACTCAGGCTATGATAATAAAGAGGAGGGGGAAAGAGGAGAGAAAAGAGGAAAAATGGGAGCAAAAATCAGGAAGGTGAGACGAAAAGAAAGTGAGAGAAATGAAAAAAAAAAATAGGAGGAATTTGGGAATGCAGAGAGGGATGTGGGCATGTTGGCTGCATGAAACCACAACAGAAAGATGAAGGAGCCGATCAGAATACAAGCAGAGATGGCTATAGTCCAGGGAAGAAGAGGATCGCTAGAAACACAAAAAGGGAAAGTGTGAAAGAGAGATAAAGAGAAAATATGACAAAAATGAAAAATGGAGAGGAAGAGAGGAGTGGGGTTGGACTGGAAAGACAAACATAAAGAAGGAGATTGGGTGGGCGAAAGAGGTAAAACAGCTTTGTAGAAGCAAATGGTTGGGGCTGATAAGACATGAAACGCTTCATACTGGAGCCAAAAGGAGGACAGAACTTGCTATGTCAGCCAGTTAGCCAGCAAGTGAAAAATACAGGCACCCAACTGGACAGTCACCTAAATGTCCGGTCATTCATTCAGCCTGCCAATCGGATGCTCAGTCATTTCAGCATTTAGCCAGGCTGTCATGCAACGAGTTAGCTAACCACCAAGACATTTAATAAGCCTGCGAGCCGTGCATTCAGATTACCACAGAGAGGCGAGGCAGACAGTCGGTTAGTCACAGCCTGTCTCGGTCAGTCTCATTCATTACTGCAATTACAGTGCATAATCAACTATCTGTTCACGTGGGTCAGGGTGATTATCTCAATATTCAGCCATAAAGAGACATTTCAGCAATTAGTCAGTCATTTGACCAGCCAGTGATCAGCCCACAGTCAGTCATCTGCTCCATTAAAGTTGGTCACCATGTCAGTTGGTCTGTCGCTGAGTCAACCATAACGATTAAACAGTTTTACACCCTGTTAGTCAATCAGCCAGCCAGTCGGCTGCAAAGTTAGTGAGTCGACGAGGTAGCTATCCAGACTGCCGAAAACATGGAGTCACAAGCCTCTTGGTTCATCAGTCAAAACATCATACACTGTATGTTTTTTGGTCAGCTAGTTTTCTAAAACCAACATTTTCCGAAGTTTGTATATTCATCTGTGCTTGTCCAGCCGTTGTTGATGACCGTCCTGATGAAAAGACCTATGGGAGAGGAAGCTTGACCTCTCATGTATAAACTCAATATTGCAGCAAGTTAAAACAAAAAAACCCACTGATAAGATATCTTTTTAGAATATAATATCACACTGAAGCCAATTAAACATGCAGATGAAAAGAGGAGCAATTTGCCTTTTGCAGTGGATCAAAGCCAATGCAAAAGCATAAACAAGAGACTGTTAAAGCATCAGAGGCTTGGGAAGTAACAACAAGTGCATGTTTCTAATTTTGTTTGTGTAAATGTGCATATGTGTATTAGTATTATTGTGTGAAGGGTTAAGAGGCTCTGAATGAATTTGAAGGCTAGAAGAGTTTAAGCTGTGTTTTTCAGGAAACCTTCGGCCATACTATACTTTCTCTTTTAGTGCTGCAATGTCAGTGGGAGAGTAACCAAGTGAAACATTAACAGTGTCATGTCAATGTTAAATTTCAAAGCTTTCTCCTGTGGAGTTTCTTGTACTTCAGACAAAGACAAGAAGTGTTTAATACTCAAAACTAAAACAACATCTTCACTTTATTAAATTCAGATATAGAGATTCAGAAAACCTCTCAGAGAAACTGAAATACAGTAGAGGAAAGTTGGCTGAGTAGACATGACTGGCCAGATTTACAGCATGACAGAGCAGAAAACATGAAGACGGAGAAGAGCATGTCTGAAGGTGAGGACGGCAAACTACAGGAATAAAAAAAAAAAAAACAACAACAACCCCAAAACCAAACAAAGTAGAAAATGAAAATCAAGCAAATAAATGTCAAATTTTGGTGTAGTGATTTCTCCTGCAGTGCTCTGTAGCACAACAAAGAAGGGTTTTGTTGATTGTGGTGTCCTAAGAAAGACAGATCAGAATCTGAAATAATAGGACTGTCTGACGGTCTGCTGATTTTGTGTGGCTGAATGTTAAATCTTGACAGTGGACACAGAATCCCACGCAGAGCTCTAGTCCATACGTGACTTTTGTCATGAAAGAAAGACAGCAGGACCGTAAGCAAAGCTTTCCAGTGCCTCACAGGCTCAAAACATCATCTTCAATCTCCATTTTCATCTCTGCCATTGTTGCAAAGCAATCATTTCAATACTAAAAGTAAATATTTTTCAAACAAAATATACATACATTTAAAAAAAAAACACCTCCTACATCAAAAGATAAAAAAAAGAAAGCACGCTGAGTCTTTGTACAGAGCAGTCAGTTTGTCTATCCTCTGTCTTTCCCAAGGGTCTGGGACCCAGGTGAGTCTGTGTTTCAGTCTGTTGCTCTGTCTGCAGAGCCGGCATCAGTGTCGCAGCAGAGGCTTCCTCATCATCAGAGGCTGCAAAGAGGAGGAGGTGGCTGAGCTAACGTTAGCCAAGGCCTGTCGAGGTCACCATCCACAGAGAAATATGCAGGTGGGGGAGGCATGGAAGCAAAAACGAGAAATGTGGGGGATTGAACAGACGAGCAGAGTTAAAGACAGCAAGACACAGGGAGAGAGGGCGGATAGTGGCATTGGAAAGAGTCGGGTGACACACAGAGTCTGGGACATAAATAGTGATAGAAATAAACACAGAAACAACGTATAGTATATGTAATGCCAAGCTTTATCTTTTGCAACCACATAAGGTGAATGCAATTAGAAACACAACTCAAACAGCCATACGACAACAAATAACGACAGATTAACATGATATACACATATTCAAAGTAGGATTGTGAGACTGAATAAAAACCTGCCTTTTAATTGTGCTAATGTGTTTGTATTTGCTGGTCCTAGCTCTAGGCACCACAGCACATACCCAACAGGGATTTAATACACTGCCAGTTGAAAGTAGCATGTCTGGAGTTGGGGCCATCACTGGAGACATTTAGGCTGAATTCATTTTTCTGAACTCTTTCCTGCGGCATGGGTGGTTGTTTTCTGCTGTGCAGACCTGACTGGGTACTACCGCTGCAAGCCACCGGAGGCACTGTGGTATCTTTCTTTTTTATCAATGTACAGTCTTTAAACAGTGCCCCTCTAAAGATATTTGTTCACATTATGACACTACAATAAGTACGGCTGTAGATATTTTGGTCATACTTAAGAGATTGCTGGTGAAAGCAAAGTGCATTGAAACAAAATACCGAATTTCCTAAGCTCAAGCATCTGTGGCTTGTTTTATCTTTGGGCTGAAATTAGTCTTTCGAGTTGCTTTCACTTGCATCATTTTGCAAGCCCAATTGAATTAGACTGATTGCATTTACAGGAAGGGGATGGCCACTATAAAAAGGCTGCAGATGGGTGAATTGAAATCAAATGTAATCAGAGGATGTGCACAAATCCACCGATTAGCCCTCCTTTCTCCTTATTTGTAGAAGAACAAGGAATAATTAAACTGGACTGCAGACTGTGTGTCTATGCGAAAGCCATTAGAAGAGACTGGACTGGGGTCACTTCTAAATAGTGATCTGAGGTCAGTTTTAGATTTGCCTACTAATGAGACATTAGTTTAATCTTCCAGCTGGACAAGTGCCACTCCCTCTTGGCTGTGCTGTGAGAGCTCTCTTCAACTCCCACAGCTCATCATGAACCAACCTGATTTTTCTTCAGCATTAATAAAATTCGGTCACAGGACTCAGATTTTATTCTTGCACTGTCTGGTTTTCTCACACCGAATGCATCTCATAAAGCCACTAAAGCAAATGAACCCCAGCCTTCAGGCCAGAATCAAACACTAACCTTCAGCTTATGACTTGTACAGAGACTGTAGACTTGCAAAACTCTGCATTTAATAGAGTGCAGTTATGCTGTCAAATCTATTTCCTTAGAAATGGGAGCTTGCTCTCCTCTCTTTCTTTGTGTATGTGCCTGATAATGCCAGGAAAACAGAGGAAAGCTTTGATTCCTTTTTCAACACCTCTTACTGTTATTGTGGGTATTAATCACCTGATGTGTCATACCAATTTGCACCAATTTGCATCTCCATAAACTTCAAGTCTCTACATGAGACAGATGCAAGCTGAAAAATAATGTGTAAGAAAGCATTTTGTGAAATTAAGTTTTGGAATGGGAAAGACTGAACGAGGCTTTCCTTCAACGATAACAATAACAATCAAACAGCCACCGAAATACAGTATAAAGAAATGAACTCAGCCAGTGGGTACATTACCATGATGGTGGTCACAACTACAGTGCGGTTCTCCATCGCTGAGCTGTCATTAGACAGAGCATTTTCATTCTGCACCAACACAAGTTTGTCTATGTCATTCCAGTAACCAATCTAGGAGAAACAGAGAGAGAAAGGACAGAAAACGTGATGCAAGTGATGAAAGTGATAAGAGGAATATATCATTGGATCAATCAGTCTTTATGCACAATTCATGCAAAAATGACATTTTGGGTGCTTACAATAAAATAAAAATACACATAAAAAAAACACCATAAAACAGGCATAAAAAAAGAAATAGAACCTAAGTGAGATGGAAAGAGAGGAATAGAAAATAAAAAACAAATGAGTCAACAGAATGAGCTCACTGTAGCAAATTTCCCATTGGAACCGTAGAAGATATTGAGATATGTCGAGTATGAGCCAAGAACATTCAATAAACACACACTGCTGTCGAAGAAACACTTGAGAAGCTGGAACGTGGTGTTATTTCTTTATTATAGGTGCTACATGCGTGCTTTTTTTCCCAGTAAAGAGAAATTATGGGTACTTTGATCCTGAGCCTTATCCTCCCACTTTTTGCTATTATGAAGAAGGATTATATTTGAACTTTTCTTATTTACGTCACTGCAGAGTTTTATGTACCCCCAGGTTGTCTGGGAGCTGCTCTCCAATGCACACTCCAAAAAGCTATAAAAAAGCTGGAATGGTTCATTAGTGGTAATGTAAAGATATTTAAAACTGACAGTTATTAATTAAAACTTTTGGAGATAATTTTGCAGTGAATAAATAAGTTTTTGTAACGACCATGATGGCTGAAACAAGACAAATGGAGCACACAATAAAAACTCAACAATTTGCAAAAGTAAGCCTGTGTTCTTCCAGTGGTGATTTAAAGTAACTTTCCTGCTGAAGAGGCACATTTACTGAAACAGCAGAAAAACGGCTTTCATGTTCAGTTGTTTTTTTAACAGTGCTTTTCAGCATCACAGCCTGAGAAAAACTGAACGGAATAAGTTCACTGTGGTATGTTTTTGATCAGGTTCAAGACACACAGTCCTGTTACAGGAGAGGAAAGCATGTTGTTTATCTGTCTCTGTAAGCCATGAGGAGGGCCTACCTTGCGTGGTCCGTTGCTCTTCAGTTCAAAAACATCCATGGTATAATTGACCCTCCGACCGTAATGATCAAACTGAATGTTCCCAGTCAGGCCTTGAATGCGCACCTGGGTTTACAGCAACAGTGGTGATAAAGACTGGTGAAAAACTAAAAACACTCTTGGTTTTCAGTTACAAGGACAAGGTGCAGCAGAGAAAACACAGCATTTTTATAAACATGATTCGGTGCATGATGAGCAAGTGTTGAACTAACACACATTGCTTATTATTAATGTCAAATTAGGAAATATAGAGAGGTAAGTGTGTCCAGAGGTGATTCCACACAGACTCACACATGGGCATGTGTGAGTCTGTGTGTATTTTTTTAACATCTGTTTAAAGTGCTTGCCAATCTGTCCGTACAAAACACGCCATCAAACTTCTGCAGACCTGTTTGAGTGCACGCTCCATATCGATTCCCTGGTTCCAGGGAGCAGCTGGATTGGCCAGGCAGTCGCCAGCGTTGCCACGACGACTGATGTCGATTTTCTGACGGCGAAGGGTGCGGAAGGCCTCGGCCATTACAAGGACACCATCGTAAGTCAGAGAGGAGGTATACTGATGAATGGAAGAGAAAACAGAAAGGTGAAAGAGAGAGAAAATAAGAGGAAATTCTCAGCCATACAATCATTTCAAATTAAAGAGAGACAATAAAAAGTTTTGGAAAAAATAGTCACAGACCCAAACTTTATCTACATAAAAGTTTAAATTATAGATTCAAAATAAAAAAAATATTTATTATAGAATATTTAATTAAAGTTGTTTATTTATAAAAGTCAGATTATAAATATATGCCTGTTTTTACTGACATAAGAAAACATGTAAAATCTGAAAATATTAACTAGTGGGTCTGTGAATAGATGTTTCAAAAGTCATGGATTTTTCTTTTCATTTAATACCAAGTTTAGTGGTGGGTGATAAATTGTGCCTGTAAAAACAATGCATCCACAATTGTATTCCAACCAATGTATTTCCCATGCTGGAACCCAAAGATGCTGCAAAAGCAAAACCACAACAGAATTGATCTGATTTGTTTGGGTCAAGTGCCATTAAAAAAACAAACTAACTTTGGCTGACTTGAATTTAGATACACACCAAACAATGTTTGAATAAATGCTTACTGTAATTTACTGTAAAGGCAAAGTGGAATATGCTGACCTTGCAAGGCTATACTGTACCGTAGACCTATGTGATTTATTTCTAAAATAAGAACCAATTTAATCTCCAACAACAGCTGCATTGGACATTTTAACTCTAACCTCACTGGTATCCAATCATGCATACAGTATCTGTTCCTCAGTCCATCTCCCCACTTTGACTTTTATTTGACTTTCTCAGTTAACGCGTTTGAAAACCAATTAGCATCACCGTAAATGTACCATCACTGTAAATCTGCCAGCTTCATACAGGTTTACAGTTTTAAAATGCAGTTACTGAGCATGATCTAAAGGCCATTTAAATGATGTTAAAATGTGTTTAAATCATATTATCATTTCATCGTGGAATTCCCAATGATAGTGAAAATTTAGATTTCCAGGATGAATAAAAGCTGCAAAATCACCAAAACAGGACAAAACAATTATTTTCTCATAAATCTAGCACATTAGAAGTGAACTGGGATAATTTACACAAAAATCAATGTTTTAAGGGACATTTGAAATGTGACAGCAAGTAAGAATAAAAGGAATGAGAGATTATCAGTCTCCATTCTCTAATGAAAGTCAGTGGTGGTGATCCTGACAGACTGTTTGACAAATTCATTACAGGTAAGACACGACACAGCAGGGAACAGCAACACACTCTCAGCTGCAACACCCCCACCCAGCCCACACACAGACACACACAGTGGCTCACTGACAGAGGCAGTCAAACACACAGCAGGCTACCTTCACATCATGGTAGAAAAGAATGGGGAGATGAAAATGGGAGGAAAGAGAGAAGTCAGCTGAGAAACTCTGGCGATGCTCCCCACGCCTCTGCAGGTAGTTCTCTCTCTTACTGACATCCCTTGATTTGTATCCCACAAGGTGTGTTTTGGAAGGCTGCGCAACCATGTCATCCTCCTTTCATCTCTCCCCTTTGAAACTAAAGAAGCCTTTAGGCGCACCACTGACAGGTGATGACTATAGAATCCAAATCAAGGAGGAAACAACAACAAATGAGCCATACTGCTCTGTTTCTGTCAGGGACAGGAAAGGAACACCTTAGGGACACATAGGAAACAGTATTGGCAAATTCTAGATAATATTTCTAGGAGCAGTTCAAATCTCCATTCGGTAAATGGGGGATTCTGAATGGGATAAAACATAACCTAATTCAAGTTTACTGGACTGTTTAATATTAGACCAAGGGCCAGATTTATATATTATGTATGCAATAAAAAAATACAGCACGTATTGCTTTTCACACAGAGACTTATATTTATGAAAAATAAATACAGTGCATTTAGAATGTACATATCTGCATTCATGTGTAAAGACTTAAAGAGAGAACTAACTCAGGGGGTGAAGAAATGGTGAAAGTATAAAGAGCTGTGTTTCAAAATCTTTTATTTTATTCATTTATTCATGCATTTTAGCCACGGTAGCATGAATCTAGAGCTAGCAATGGCTGTCAGTCAGTGAAGCCCATTGTCAATATGCAGTACCTGCTGAATGTCAGTGCGTTAGCATTGCTAGGTTGAGCACGTTAGCATAGCTCAAAGCATTGCTGCACAAGGTCTTACAGAGCAGCTACTGTAGCATGGTTGCGGACTATTTCATTCCAATTATACAGTAACCCTTAAGAGTCATATTGGAATATGGCACATGTAAATCAGATAACAGATTTAGAGTAAATTGTCTCACAACACCAGCACAAGGATCATGCAATTAGCAGAAACGTATAACAAAAGGAAGATATATGTGATCATGAGCATTGTGGCTGAATTTTGATAAAGTTAAAACTACCAGGTCACTGAATATTTTCATTATATTTTAAAAAGAAAAATCTCAAGGTAAACCAGAACACACTTCAAGGCACACCAGTTGTGAGTCACTGGGTTAGGAAATTTTTTGATTGATGGCCAAAAGCAACTACTGTAGCTCGAAATCCCAATAGTGCTTTTCACACCTCACATTATTAGACATGAGTTCTACTTGGCCTGAGGCTAGAAGTTAGCCCAAGGCTAACTGAACTCAGTTTTTACACAGCACCAATTAGCCTAGAGCAATTTGGAGGCATCTGTTGCCACTAGAGATAACTGGTTTTCTGTTTTTGTCTTAAATTATTAAAATCATTTTAACTTGTTTGCAAAAGGCAGTGGTAAAACATCATTGTTGTGGTTGCACTGGGAAGAGAACCTTTGAAATCACTTAATCAAAGAATTGATTACGCCCACAGATCTACTTGCCTTTTATTTATGCATGTTCACCATGTCTGTCAAAACACACCTACCTCAATTAACATACTAAATGTAGATTGTAAGGGACAAGTGGTGTGGCCTACATCTGCTAATGAGAAATCATCAGGTGAATATGAGAGCAATCATTAGCCAATTAACACTGGCCCCTGGGTGAAAAATGACATGCCAATAATGAAAAAACATGATCATCAATATATATTTGCATCCCTGAAGGACTCATACACAGCATAACCTTTTCTTAGTTACTACACTGTGTGAGTATTCTCTGAGTGTAACCGCATGGATGAGGGAGGGAGAGCCAGAGAGCAAGGAACAGCGAGATGCAGTGTGATGTATTTTTAATGGGTAGGTGGACATATTTCCAGTTAATATATGCACAATGGAACCACAATTGGCTTTTAGTCAGTACCCAGTCAATAGAGGTGTGGTCAGGGTGGAGAGAGGGACAAAGACAGATACAGAAAAGAAGGGGGAAAGAAAGAGACTAAACCGAAGGTCCACTAATATGACAGAGGAAAGGGCATGGACATTGAGAGAAAATAGACACTAAGGATGGTGAATAAAGAGAGCAAAAGAAGACAGACATATATGCAAGGGGTGCAAATGTGCATTTGAATGCTAAAATTGAGATGAGAGGAAGAACAACCTAGGGTAAAAGTGAGAGAGAAGAGGCGACAAAGGCAGGGATACCATGACATGAAGAAGTCTTAAGTCTGAAGAATCTACATGGATCATGTTAACCCTTAGACTAAATTAAGGTATAACGTAACATGTGTATTCACTAACCAACAGGATCAGCTAGTTCACCTCACCAAGATTTTAAGGTTGCACTCTAATTGGCTAAGAAGCTGTTCCAGAGGCACATTATCACTCTGAATGGTTCAAATGCAACACATCACCCTCACTGGTTGCTGGTGGCTGAAGAAGTTGTATATATACCTTTTACCTCAGAATTAGTGATTTGCAGGCATGAAGAACAATCGGTAACAGAATAAAGTTCCACTTTGCTGAGAAAGACAAAGACCTGCTGAAAAGATTTATAAAACAAGACTCACTCCTGCAACTACTTCAAGTGACATTTGTTTCAGTAGTGGGAGCTCTTGGAGACACAGGGCTCCAATCTGTACATCTAGTATGGGCCAGCATATTTTTATTACCTTTGGTGGGCTTTCAGATCCAGGGTACTCTCTTTGGTCCAGTTTGTTCCAACGCTGCATCAGTTTTATGACGATTGGCTTGCTGAAGTCCACCAGCTGGAATCCAGTCACATTGGCCCCACCATGCATGAACCTCTCCAGTGATATGTCCTTAAAACCCTGAGAAAGAAAGAAAGACAGATCATACACTCTTATACTCCTAGAGTGTATTTATTCCTCTACTTAATATGGAGAGGCTTCCACAGCTGCAAGTGTGAATTCATGCAGAGTGACACTTTGTATTGAAGTGGCTGTGAAGAGGGGATCCATTTGGGATAGGGCCAGAGACAGAGGTAGAGAGTAAAGACATGTAAGGATTACTCTAGGTTGATGGATGCTAATTTCTAAAAACTCTGAGAGCCTATCTAGCTTGACCTGTGTTCGTTGGACACATTTTCACCATCCTGCAGAGAACTGATGTTGAACAGATTTTAAAGATTATGATTGAAGCAATACTTCATTTACTGACATGGGTCCTGGAGCTGTCACAGCTGTGACTTTGTTGAGAAGACACGAATGGAAATCTTATATTTCTGAAGTAAAAGAAAAATGCCAACAAAAAGGATTTAGTTTTACCTGCTATTAAGTGTAAAATATGTGTATGGAACAGAAGTAGAACAACCAAAAGTTGACTGAAGCATAGGCACTGATTGTGTGTCATTGCCAATTATAATCTTTGAAATATTCATTTTGATAATATTTGCTTCTGTTGTGGGTCCAAACAAGCTAATGTCTAATTTCCATGGCATATTACAAATGAACTCTCCTTTAAAAGGCTATTTAAAAAAGATATGACATGAACACCTCTGAAAACAGGTCTCAAAATAACAGCTGAAAGTGATGCTGTTGTGAGTTCTTACCAGATTTGCTATGATGTAATGGTAACCTTTTACATGCTTTCCCACACTGACAGCCTGGAAAGAAAAAAGAGAGAGAATGGAAAGCATTACTGATTTGCTGATGGTGTATATGCATGTAGGATTCACAATTAACTTATAGCTGCTTTCATTTAGACTTAGAGGCCAGGGTAGGGGAGTCAAAAACTACAAATAATGGAGACTCCCTCTGATCTGTGGCTCCCTTGCTTCACCATGTTGTGGTTCTTTATCTCATACTGATTAAACGTACAGGCAGCACTGCAGTCTGTGAGGACTCCACTGGTTATTGGCACCATGTTAGTTTAGTCTTTGGAGCCTCTTAGAACATATAAAGAGTTTCAGCAGTGTTATCCATGTTAGGGGTTTGTTAGCAGTCAAAAAAAAAAAAAAACTATATCCTGCATCAGAGATGATTTTATTTGTCTTGGTAATAACCTTATTAAATGTCTTGATCTAATTGTAACAGACTGCCAGCACAAGAAGCATTATTTCCTTACATGAATTATATTAATATTTGTGCTCATTGGTTAGTTTGTATTAGTTGGTTATGTCAACTGGTAAGTATATTAATATTGCATCATACTGTATATGCAAAAATGTTCACTGATGACATTCTTTGTAAATGCATTACAATAAGTGTGAACATAAGTAGAAAAACAACATCAAATTATCAGCACTAAAGCCTGAAAACATGCTACATCACCAGACCTCAATACCTTTTGTTTTCCCATGCAGGCACTGTCTGTCAATACATGTTGCCAGTGAACAGAAATTACTACTGCCTGTCTGGCAGCTGTACTGCTGCTGGTGTGTTTGAGATTGAATGGCTGATGGTTTGGCACAGCAGTGAAGTCAAAATTGAAGTCTGTAATGTTTTTATCATGATTTAATATACACAGTGGAATGGAGTGGAATATGGCACAGCTTCATATTAACATGGTGCATAAAACTAATTAATCAACTGTTCATATTTTTGCTGTCTGTCTCACTCACCCACACATATCAACTATAAACTGACACAGACAGATGTCCACACTGAGTGCACACAGACACACACAGACACACACACACATAGATCGCAGCTGGCAAGGCCAGACAAACAGAGCAGTCTCTGTCTCAGAGCAGGAGCGCTAGCCAGTGCCAGCACTGCAGAGCCCACTGTGATGAGAGTGTGTGTTTGTGCCTGTATGTCTAAGTATACACTTGTGTGTTTGTGTGTGTCTCCGTCTGTCTGTTCCCTCACCACAGAAGCCAATTAAGAAACAGTCTGTCTGTCTGTGATGCTGCTGCTGCTGTGTGTTTGTGTACCTGTATAAGCAAGTACATTTACTGTAAAGGGTAGCATGTGTGTTTTCCTTTGACTTGTAGCATGTATTCATATGTGTAACTGGTAAGAACTTCTGGATTATGTATCTGTATAAATAGCTTTCTGTGATTTAGTGGACATGTTTTAGTTTGATACCACTGGTAAAAACATTTTAGCTGGTCCTCACAAATTAAAAGCTCTAATGGAAAGTTAAGTCTAAGGTTAGAATTAGGTTTTGGGTCAGGCTCAGGGTTTAGGTTCGGCATTCATGTTTGTAGTTGTGATTGTTAGGGTTAGGGTTTGAGGCTAGGGAATGCATTATGCCAACGAATGTCCTCTTAGATATAGAAAGACAAATGTGTGCATGAGTATGTGTGTTTAGCTGTGTGTGCCTTTGAATTTGTCAGATGTGCAGACAGAGGATCAGATGTGATGACAGGCGGCAGAACCAATGGGATGTTATACTGAATCCTGAGTCAAAGGGCACACACGCATACGGACATGCACATCTGCGCCACCTGTCAGAGCTCAAGATCATCAAGCAAGACAGATAATGTGATGAACTTGGACAAGCGTAAAGTGTCAGAGTGTATGCCTTCATATACTGTGTGCATTTGTACATGTGCGTGCTTGAAATCTCTGTGAAGTTACAGTAGGATGTGTTTATGGCAGTCACACACTGATGTACTGTAGCTGTTGGGGAAGTCGCATTTTTCGTTCCACAATATGAACTCCACGGAAAATCTTGTTTTCTTACATTGTGTCAGAAATCATAGAGTGCTGTTGCACCTAGCTGACAGCAGGTGGGCAGACACCACTAATAAAGCAGAAAAAACATTACGCAACACTAAGATTTCTAGCAACGTAATAATACTGACTTAAAATGTTCATACAGGGCTTGATATTCATTACTTACCACATTCTGTCCTGTTATGCATGGTTTAAGGTGGAAGTATTGTATCACTGTAATGTGGCTGTAGCTCATTATTAAACATTAAGTGCTGTTGAATCCAGGTCAATGATGTAATCTCTGGCCTGTCTGTAGGAATCTCAGTTATAGTAAAACTACAGTCTGGCCTCCATTAACTCAGTATCTCATGATTGAAAATGCTGCAGGGTCACTCAGGTTCCAGAGAAGTGTCAAACATCTTCATGTGTCTGTGATTTAATTTTTGTTCTTATTTTGTGATGTAGGACTGTGGGCCATCTAGGAATGTACTTTGCAGTAAACCCCAATAAAAAATCATGCTAAATATATTTAATTCATTTTTAAATGATCAATAATATTACCTGTTCTAGGATGCTCTGTAGTCTCTCAGGCTCCAGGTCAATGACATATTTCCTCTCCTGGCGTCGATCCAGGTCCTCCAAGAGTCTGCGATACGCTGCCTCATTGAAACTCTCCACACATATTGCACTCACCTGGGTTAACATACAGGAAAGTGTATATACACATATGCACAAATATCATGTAGAAATAAGTTCATGCATTCAAACCCACTACAAAGTTAATAGTGTTTTTAAAATTAATGAAAATTAAAGCATACTAATATGCATGAACTGTATATGTGTGTGGGTGTGTGGTTTTGTAAATGACATATGTATGACGCATGAGATGTGTTCTTGCATGTGTTTTTTTTTTTTTTTGGCCTGTTTCCAGGAACTTGTGTGTCTGCGTGTGTCCTGACCTGCCATCCATTCTGACCCGCTCTCTCCATAATTGCCTGCAGTATTGCATAACCTAGACAACAGAGAGTAGAGCAAGGGAAAAAAGAGAGAGAAGAAATTAATGGTGTACTAGGTGGAGGCCGATAGGAATAATTGTAGTTTGCAATTCTTGCAGGTACAACTATAAAGCCAAAATATCCCACCAGTATTAGCAAAAGCTTTTATTTCAATTACATGTCTGCACAAAATACTGAAATCAGCAAAGTGCGCACTGCTTCCCATCTGGTTCACCAGCCTGTTTTATTTACCAAAGCAACATCTGGATGGCTTCTCTTCCAAAGCGGGGTTAAAACATTTAGTACTCCAAGGTGCAGTCCTCTCTTGAATGTCACTTTATCAACCAACCCACAGGGCTTATCAGGACAAAAGAGTTATGAGCCAGAACAACTGGCTGTCAGTTTCATTGAGAGGTATAATGTTAAAAGTGCCACTTTATTGAATTTGGACTTCTCATTGCTTCTTTTTTAGCAGTGAACTTTGATTTAAATGCAACTCATCCAAGAACACGGTGCCACTTATCAACTTTATAGACCGGAGCCAAACCCAGAAATGAAAACTCTTTTTCTCCAAAATGATGGGGTACAGTTTTGAATAGGGTTAGTATGCCTCTTGGCATGACAGTAAGTGGATTTGGATAGCGTTTCAAAGTTAATATGATCCTATATGATGAGAAGCAGGTGGCAATGCAGGCAAAAATGAATTACAGTATATTACAATGAACAGCTGTCCAAATAGGTCAAAACAAGTGGAAAAAATGAAAATAATGCCAGACAGTATTATAGTAATAATCCTTTGTATTGCTGCTACAAACCTGCATTTTTATCAAAATGATCATTCTAATGTGTATTAAACCTCCTTGTTAACGCTGCCCTTGAGATAGAAGAGAGAGGGAATTGGATGACAATAAAATCACAAAGTCACATGCAGTGAAAATCACAGACTCACATAGAATATATCTGTAAGAAACAGAGTGACATAGCTGGAAACAAAGGTGTTTCTAAAACAACACAAAATGACACAAACACACTGCAGTGCAACAGAGCCAACTGTTACCCGCTTTTTTCTCCTTTTGAGGAGGGAGCTATTTACTGCTTCAGTTGAAGCAAAAAGCACATCTGAAGCCTCAGTAATCACAGTGTGTATATGTGTGTATTACTGCGGCTTCTGTTGCAAAAAAGTGGCAACACTTTGTGTGTGTGTGTGTGTGTGTGGGGGGGGGGGTGTGAGACTGTGCTTTCCCGTCCAGCCTCACAGGTTGAATGTGTTAAGTGTGCTTTTGTCTGTTTATGTAAATCCATATATACATTAATTCATCTGTGTACAGATGCACCGACATATTGTATGTGACCTTACACTTGGTACATGAGTGTATCTTGGTAATTGCGTTTATGCATTTGACTTTTTATGCACATCTGCAGGTACAATATGTGGACATACCTCAGTTTGTCTCTATGTGTGTATGTGTGGGTGAGACTATGTGTCAGCAGGCTGTCTGTGGAGCAGAGCAGGGAGCATAAAACAGATCGCAGTGTTACTGCCCATTTTCCAGCACATTACCAGCAGCAGGGCCTGATGGGAGCCTATAATGAAGGGCCCTGCCTTGGCCAAGTCATGGGTGAGCACAGTCCAAACTCCACGCATCCATCCTTTGCTCCATTTCCCTCTTCTTGCCCCATTCGCTCAATCTTCACCCCTTTTCCCCTGCTATATGTGCTTTATGCTACTGTATATCCCCAGATGCTTGTGATCTTAGTGCATCTCTCCATTTCCCTCATCTATTTTTCCCATCTCTTTGCACATTTCCTTATTTGTCTCCTCCTCCCTTCTTTCTTACTTTTTCTCTTTTCACTGATCATCTAAAGTGACTTGTGTAGCCAAGTATGGTAGAATTTATACACTCAGAATTTGCGCACACACAGCAGTGAACACACACACCGTGAACACACACCCAGAGCAGTGGGCAGCCCAGCATCAGTGCGATGCCCGGGGAGCAACTGAGGGTCCGGTGCATTGCTCAAGGGTCTCACCTCAGTTGTGGTATTGAAGGTGGAGAGCATGCTGGCTATTCACTCCACCCCACAACAATTCCTGCCGGTCCTGAGACTCGAACCCGCAACTTTCAGGTTACAAGTCCGACTCCCCTATCCATTAGGCCACGACCAGCTTGACAGACCTAACCTGTCTCTCCTGCTCACCCTCTTTCCCCCCGTAACTCTTCTTCTGCTCCCCTCGGTACTAACCCAGACATCCTGGGCCAGAGGGAGGCTGGCATAGGCACAGACAGGCTATGCACAACTACATACACACATACTGTAGAACTCACTGATTCCCTAACACGCTCCTGCACTGTGGTCTAGGGACTCTGCGTCATGTCTGACCTGTGTTTCTCTCCCTGTGGCAGGGATTTACAGTGTGTGTGTGTGTGTGTGTGAGAAAGAGACTGGGAGAGAGACGTGCCAAGCATTCCCTGATGGTGGTTAAGGGCTGAGGGCATCAGCTGTGTCTACTAACATAGGTGCAATGCATGATGGGATGGTTAAATTAAAAACAGGTGAATGCTGAAAGAGCTGAAGCATCTGAAAAGTACCAAATTACACCTGGGTTTCTGCAGCTGTATCCTGTCATCAGAACAGCACATTTCCAATGGCTCTGTATTTTCCCACAGGAAAACAAGGTTAAATTAAGGTCAGATAATTCCAGGAAAACAGATGGTTAAAGAGATTATATTCTCTTGCTCTGAGTGGCCCATTCCAAATTGAAGTCATATTAACAGCTAATTCTTGGTGCAAAAAAGTGCTTTTGATCTATTTTAATCTTTCCATGACTGAGTTTTGAATTTTTAGCCCAGGGATAGAAGACAGCAGATCTACCCAGTTATCTCTTGTTATTACAGCAGCTTATGAATCTCTGGCGGTGCCATAAGGACACAGTGCAGCCCCAGTTAGAGTCATTTGGACTGTTCTGGTCGACAATGAATGCAGGCTATAATACTGAACTACAGTCGCTTTTGCACAATCTCCCTAAATCCTTTTCTGACCATTCTCTTTAAAACCAACAAGAACAGGAAAAAAGAGTAGAAAACAGATGAGAAGCTGCAAGGCAAATTCTTGGTTTCAGCAATACTGTGCTGCTGCACCACTCATACATTTCCCTTTTTCAGTTCCCAAACCCATCTAATAAGGACTCATCTATTTTTTATTTTGCGCTTTCATATTATAAAAGGAACAATCAGTTTCAAGGTCCAACAACAATACTGAGCGAATCACTGATTTCCCTGGAAACCTCTACCTATACAAAATCATACATCTTGTGCAAAAAGTCAAATTGTAGGGGATTATTTTTATTCTGCAACAGCAGTTTTCTATACACCTTGTTAACATATTTCTCATTCTACATTTACCTCTGTCTGTGTCATAGAGGAAGACAAATCGGCTCCAGTCGTAGTGGTCCAACAATGACAGTAAAGCCCCTCTGATGGACGGCCGGAGCTGCAGGGTGAACTGTCCCTCTCCTTCGGTGGGGAAGCTGGGTGTCACGAGGCTGATGTGCAGGGCCCCACAGAACGATGTCAGCGTGTTCACTGAGCGCTTGTCATAAAGGCCGAAGATGGCGAAGACCCCCCTTGAATACTGAGAACAGACTGATGTGAGGATGGAGGAGAAGAAGAGGATGTGTGGTGTTGGTAACAGAGGGAAGAAGAAAAAATGAGGAGAAAAGGAGAAAAATTAGGAAACACAAACATAGAGCATACCATAATAGCGTTTTGTGTCAGGATTTGTACTGATCTTACACAGCAAATAAATCTTTTTATTTAGCTGATAAAAAGCTAATATTTTATAGAATTTTATTGAACTAATAAAAAGATGGAAAGGAGAAAGACACATGCTCCTTAACTAAATTCCCACTCTGGACTCTGATGAAACACATCAAACATTTTATTGTGGGACAACTTAAGCTTGTGTCAGATGTACCTCTCAGTGCTTCTTAGACCTGCAAACTGCACCGTTTGAGTGGTGTGTGAGCAGCCGTAATGAAATTGAGATAAATGGTGAAAATGAATCACTCGGTTTTTCAGAAGTCTTGTTACATTTCTTATTTTATCCAAAACAACATAAGATAGACTCTTCTGCCACCTCACGTCAGACTACTCTACAAGACCCTGGCAAGCAATTTTCATTCTCCACTAGCCAAAAGTGGCATGGCTGCTTATACAGTTGTTAAGGAAATTACAGTCAAATAACTCCACCTCCTTAGAGCTTAACATCCTTGAGCTCCATCAACTCACACACACACACAGAAAGATACAAAGCCCTTGACCAAGCCACGAGCTCACTTCAAATGTGAAGTCATTTTCCACTACAACACTGCAACTCAGTCTTCAAACACCCTGAAGCTTTCAACTATGACAGAGAGAAGAGTGAAAAGCACTGACGTCCTCCACTATCTCGCGTCCACAAAAATCTCTCCTTTGCATGGGTTTGTCATTCAGCCATTTGACTTGACCCAAAATGCATTTGAACACACATTTTGTGTTTGTGAATCAGGGACATATTCTGACAAATGTGTACACACACGTGTGTTTCACTTTCAACTTGTTTATCTTTTGGGGGTTTTTTATGTTTTTCTTTTTTGGTTTGCCCACATTCTCCTTCATGCTCTTATTTCATCCTGTCCTTTGTCTCCTCAGCTTCATTCCTCCTTTCAACTAGATTCTTTCAGGAAGGCATGTTTTGAGCTTGAGCTTTATCCTGCGTCATAATTCACTCTCCAGCCTGTAACACGTCACACTGGAGTAAACAGTAAGACGAGGAAGACTGCAGACTTTGCTTTCGGCAACAACCAGCCAGTGTTCTATAACCCTTTTTCTCTTTTTCCCTCTTCTGGTCTCTTTGTGGCCCAATTCATCTCATGTCCTTTCCTCCCTTGTCTGTTTTCAAGGTGGACAGTGAATCCATCCTCTTGCTTTTAGCTCCCACCATCCACTTTTCTTCATCTCTTCCCTCTCCTTCCTCTAACTGCCTCCTCTTTCTGTTCCTCCCTCCTCCCGGGACTCAGCGTAATTCCATTATCAGCTATAAGCCTCAGTGGGGGTAAACACTGAGGGAGATGCAGCTTTGACGCTTTGGCTTGTGGCAATTAAACAAAGCTGAGGCCCCTGCACCCAGAAGACGATAAGGCAGGGATTTAGTCTTCGATTATGACAGGAGCTAAATGTCTTCCATTCAGAGAACTAGCATACTACATACTTAGCATGCATCATTCAGCAGGAGCTGAGTCATGGTGTTCTCAAAGTCAGTGCACATAGTGGTTTCTGAGATTAGTTTAACAGCATTTTCAGGGTTTATTTGTTACTTCAGAGAAATGTGAAAAATGACTATAGAGACTATGTGATAAAGTATATAATGACAGGTGCTGTATTTTACTGAAACACAGAATGGTCTAGTACCTTGGAATGCTCAGAGATATTTATGCTACATCATTGAAGTTGACATAAAAATTAAGGGCTAAGAAGGTAAGAGCAAATGTTCATCTAAAATCAAAGTAACAGTGAAATGACAGGGACTGCAGCAAACAGAAAGCAGAGCAGATATTAAAATTGAAACACGCAGGGAAATTTATACTTGGTATTCTTTAATGATAAGCAGCTTATTGATGAAAAATAACATCCTAGAGAATTTGTGTCTTTAAACTGTCTACAGACAAATGACTATAAACTTACAATTACATTTCTTTGACAGTAATGTTAGGGTAAAGTCACTTGCCCTTAAATTAATGTCTTTTTTTTTTACCTGTTTTGGGGAATAGAACAAATATTAGAAAAGCAGCAGAACAAAAAGAAAGCACTGCACATGTGAAGTGACAGACAGGGCAGCAGTGACAGTGTTGCACCAGCGCCAACTGATGATGTGTTTTTAAACCTAACTAAAACAATGTCCTAGAAGTTTGGCAACACATCTGCAAATTTTTATTTTCCCCCACCTTAACTTCACCTCACCATCAACACTTAAGAAAATATTGATGTAATCCCAAACCATTTTCTTCTGAGCAAATACCAGGACATCTGCAACCATACATGCACAGGCCCACAGCACATACACATACTTCATACATGCAAACTATATTTCTGTTTCCACCCTCCAGCTCCCATCTCCCCACTCCCCTATACCCTTATTTTCTATCTATGCCTTCTAATCCTGATTCTCTCTGACTGTCTCATTCTTTTTATCTCCTGTGTTTCCCGTTCAGAGGTACGTCTCGATGGGCTTGTTTCTCTGCAACCCCCTCCACCACCACTATCACCAACACACTGCAAGGCTGGAATATGCCAGACAGTGGCGTCATTGTAATAAAATGTGTGCTAAGCTTGCTTCATAAAGCTTTAATGAGAGGAGGGGACCAGCGGCATGGTGCATCATCACCACAGTAAAAGCATTGGACACAATAGGTCTCCTGGGACTTCCTCTACCTCTGCCTCTTGATGCCTCCCAATTGCTTGTTCACTCCATATGCTTGATTGTGTGTGTGTGTGTGTACAATCTCCTGTCTTTGTCTGGGTCCTAATTGCTTACTCTGTCTGTCAAACCTCTCTCTTTCCCTGTGTAGACCTCTTTACAAATCTCTTTAAGATGTCCCTCCTTTTTCTGCATCACTCTTCACAGAATAGTCAGGCTCTGCAATCTTGCATCCTTCTCTGCAGCTATTCCTTCCTCTCTGCGATTCATTATATTTGTGTATCAATTTTATTTGTTTCTCAAATTGAAATTTATCCAGCCTCAGCTTTGTTTAATTGCCAAAAGGGAAGAAAATACTTTGCTTATACTTTACAACTAATGTTTTAAAGGTTTTTGCTTCTTCTTTGGCTTCTCTGTATCTCCTTCCTCTGTCTTTACTGTTCTTGGTACAGTGCTGATGTCTCTCTTGACCAGCCTGGCTTGTGAAATACAGTTTCACATGACAGCAAGAACAGATGCTCACAGGTAAACCTGCTACTGATGTCACTGTCACTGCACTACAGCACACCAAGTAACATACCTTTTTCTATACGCATTTTCCACCCCCATCCTCCATATACGACTTTCAGACTTTCTGTCGTTATGCTGCAGTTGCTTCTGAACTATTATTCTGAATAACAACACTCTAGCTTCAGAGATACTCTCCAGACGGCCACAGAAACACTGCAAAAATTCTGTGAGCTCACTCTCATTACCTGCAGGTGAAGGCCAAGATAAAGGAAGCACAAGAGTAAATGAGGAATACAAACTAGTTTAAAAACCATAAGGTGTATTTTTCCTGTCACTGCCCAGGGCTTCCTACAGCGCAGAGCAATGATACCTAGAGGGTAAAGGAAGGTAAATGTCAATAATAAGCTTTTATGAGCTATATAATTAAAACCAAATCTATGTCCTTCTGTCTTACACTGACATTTTATGTGTAAGACATTTACACTGGTAATCTCTAGAGAAGTAAGTTCCTATATACAGTCTATTCTGTTTCAGCTCTGCAAGAGGTTTCAGTTTTCCATTTAGAGAAAAGCCAGAGTCCTGCAGCATGTTGTGATGTTTCTGCAACAACGAAAATTTTATGCACATTGGAATAATATGAAATAAATGGAAGACTCATGATCAGTGATGTGTTTGGCAGTTGTAGTGGTTCTTGAGTATGAGACGAATGAAGCAGCATTGAGGTAACCTAGAATGTGAGCCACAGAACAGAAACCAGATGACCAGAAAACAATTTATCTTATTTACAGATATAGCTCTGGACACCTCCATACCTTTTTCCCCTCTCCCATCCATCCAGGAAAATGGGGACCATTTGGTTTAAGTAAACATCACCTTTCAAATGTCTGTGCATTCCCATGGATTGCTGGGTAGCATTAGTTCAAAGAAAAAGAATTGAGAACTCTCTGTACCTCAGCAACTGCAATGACATAGCTCTCATAGCTCTAACTAGGTGGATGGTACTTGTGTGCTGGGCAACACTGTCTATTTTCTAGTGTTTGATAGCTGGTTTCAACACACCAAAGCAATGGCACGCCAAGTCTGGAGATCAATAATTAAACAGTAGTACAAGTAGTTCATATACAATAATTAAACACTGGTTAATGACTCATGACTTGCAATGCAATGTCATAAAATTGTTTTGAATTATAATTTTTTTTGATCATTTTCAGGATTTTATGATGCAATAGTAATGCATCAGTAACAGTAAATACTATTTCCTGCACCTGATTTAAACATTAATAATAGTCCATGAGGAATCCAACATCTTCTTTTGTGAGACGACAAAACACAGCCTTTATTTTGTCAAGGGTACCCCAGCTCTGTTAAAGTGGAGCATTATAAAGACAAGACAAAAGACAATAGCTGGGGATCAATAGTATCTGGCAAAGAGCACATTCACTGTATGGATTTCATATTTGTTCGTCCATGCTGTAACACAGATTATGGAACAATGGTGCAACTTCTCAAAAAAAAAACAACAAAAAACTGCCACCCTGGCATCTCAGACATGAGAAAAGAAATCTATGATGCCTTACAGAAGAATGTTACAGGGTGTTTTAATAAAAAGCATTTTAAATAAATATATAACAGTATCTAGCTATGAGTAACTATCCATCCATCCATCCATCCATCCATCCATCATCTATACCCACTTATTCCTATTTAGGGTCAAGGGGATCAGCTGGAGCCTATCCCAGCCCTCTTTGGGTGAAAGGCAGGGGTACACCCTGGACAGGTCACCAGTGCTATGAGTAACTATTACTTTTTAACACTGCTTTTACAGTCTAACTCATGCCCTTGCATTAGTTCCATCTACAGGTAGAAATAGATGATTTTTTTAAACTCAGGGAACTTGCCATCCATCTTAAACAGCAGTGTCATGATGACAGGCTAAAAGCCCAAAGATCAATAATTGTCGAGAGAGTATCCTTACTTAGTTTATAAGAACATAGGCAAAAATGAGAAGGGGAAACAGGAGATTTTTTTAAGCAGCTGAGGACAACAAGATTTATCAATGGTGAATGTATCATTTGGTGAATTTAAAATCAAAATCTGTGGTTTCCTTTCCACAGACAAATACTAATTACAACATCTATTTAAGAGATCTGCCAACAGAGTTGAACTAGTTTCAGATGGGTACGTTCTCAAGGGTTTCTATGTGGTTCTATATGATAATAGAAAACATCCCAACACGAAGCTGTCATTTGCTGAGACATTAATACTGACACAAGGCATCAAATGTGTTCCTCAGCGGCATTACAAAGACGAGATAAAAGATAAAGCTTGACAATCAATAGTCTGGCAGGGGAGTTCATCCACCTTATGGATTTCATATCTGATCCTCTCCACAAGACCATAGTTTACAAGATAACTGAGCAGCAATAGTTTCATAAACAGGGCAGTGATTATTGAGAGTGATAGTGTATTGTGTGCTGTGTCTGTCTGCTTCACCATGCTTGTGAATAAGGCCATTCATCCCTCTGTCTGTCTCCTTCTATCTTCCCTCTTTCACAAAACTGTCTCAAGCTAAGAGGAAAACCAGTCTTCATTTGTTCTCAATGATAGAAGAGAAGAAGAAACAGAAAAAGAAAGAGTAAGAGTGGAAAAGCAGTCCCAAAACCCACAATGAGCTCTGACAGGGACAAGAGAGAGTGCACTTTTGGCAAGTAGATTCAGAGAGGAAGTAGGGGTAGGGAAAGAAAACAGGAAAAAAATATAGAGAAGGTAGATATATACAGTAAGAGGCAGAAGCAGAAAGCCACCCTTCTAGCCTACATAAAAAATGGTCAAGGTCTGGTAATGAGTCTAGAAAAGCATTTACACGTTCAGGTTTAAATGCACCGTACAATGAGCTGCCTGAAAGGCCAAGCATAAAATGTTTTTTGTCACCCATGCATGAATATGGGGCTGAATATGGGGTCAGAGGTGAGTAACAGGAGGAGAAAATGCTCCTGGGTAAAACTGCCACGCTCCGCCGTCACTTCTTTATTCTGTTTGATTACATCTTTCCACTTCTTAAGAACTGTTCTTCCTCTTCCCTCTTCACCCAACATCTCCTCCAGGCCCTGCCCCTTAGGCTGCATGAATAACGCTCCTAAGAATAAGAGCACTGATTGGGGAAAATGAGGGCAGGTACCCAAAAAGGCAGAAAGTTATCTCCATAGATTTTGGCATTGTCGCAGTTAGTGAATATGCTAATGGTTCCTGACATATGGCTTCCTCCTTTGTGCAGTCAAACAGGAGAAAAAAATTGTAAAAAAAAAAGAACAAATCACTGAAAATCAGCCACCCAGCTGTGCAAAGACAAGGTTGTCAGTGATGGACAATTTGAAAAATGATCTGGTCTTCCTCTATTTATGAATGTGCAAGGGTAGTCTTCAGAGCTGTGCATATGGTATTGCATACAGTGCTGCTATAATAATGGCTTCACAGTTTGCACAATGCAAGGTGATATGTTGATAGCGAACATATGTGGTGAACATTTGGTGATGGTAATGGTAATGTTTGCGCTTTAACGTTTCTATGTGCTTTGTCCCTACAGGCTTCTGTCTCCCTTCATCCAAATACACGCAGGTCAGGTGAACTGGTGGTCAATTGTGCTTAGGTTGTGAGTGGATTTATCCTTTGAATTTTGCAAAGTGATAGAGGACACAGTATATGTCGAATAAAAAACAGTATTATTTCAGAGGACAGAAACTCTCTGCTTCACCAAATAGGTGGCCAACTTAGAATTTCACTTACATACATTTTAATACCCTGCTGTTGTCTAATGTGAAGTCCTGCATATTAGGGAACTCATGGGCTTCAAAAATGACTTCTAAATTTTTAAGTTGATGGTATTTCTCTGCATTAATCAACAGTGAAAACTGAGAAAGACAAGAAAATGGGCACACAGAAGTTGCATGCTAAAAGCGACTGAAAATTGACTTTGGGAGTAACTGGTACTATCTCAGTCCAATGAGCCATGGATATGACAGATCAGCATTTTCTTTTCTGTAAAAATGTGAAGAAATGAACATGAACATGAAGTCAAGTAATCTAGAGATTTCCAGGACTTGGAGCTTGCTATGGCCAGTAGCACTCCAACAGACCTTGAGGGTCAAGGGAAATGCAGTGGATCAATCTACTACTAGTATCTACTCTATGCTAAACACATATACCTGTCACAGTATTTTGAAGCAGTTTCAGGTAATTAACCACACGCTGAGAATCTAAAGAGGCTAAAGATGTCACATAGTACCTGAAACAGCACATAGCAACATTTGGTATGTAAAAGAAAATACAAAGTAAAAGAAACTGCCTCCTTGTACACACCGCAATGTACCAAAACATCACTTGATAAGAGTTGAATAATTGCAGGATTATCTGTTGCATTTCAAACACATTTACATCAAACCAGAAAAGAAAGTAAGCCCCTAATCAGAATCCTTGAATGATGAGTTGGTAAGCTGACAATGGCTGCAATACACAAATTAATGACACTGTTATTCAGTTTGGTTTGTCACCTCTGGAAAATCAGTGTCACCATGATATTGATCATTTTGTTAAATATTTAAGCAGTGACTGCAATAAGCATTTCAAATTTCTATATCTCATGGCCTCTGAGGAATAAAACAATGCTTGTTATCATGGCAACATTATTAAAAATGTCTCTGGGACCTGTGTTTACACAGGCATCTTATAAGTCTTGTAATACTGAACCTGACAAAAGGAAGCTCATGGTAAAACTGTGACTTAGAGCATATCTCCTCTAAAGAAGATTACCCATTTAAACATACATAGGCCTACAGTCACAGAAGCTGCTTATACAACTTTGACCATATGCTACAGAAACTATGCGTCACAAATACAGTCTGCAGCTAGAGAGATAAAAGAAAAAGGGAGGGAGTGAGAGAGGCAGACAAACACAAGGAAAGACAGAAGGAAACTACATGTCAGTGCTGTGCACCTCTGGGACACAGCTCTTTAAACAGGGCTAATCTGTATGGATATATGTGTGTGTATATATGCAGTATGCTGTTTTTGCCATACACATGTGTGTGTGTGTACAGTATGTAAAGGAGAGAGAAACAGATGGAGATGGAGCAAAAAATGTGACAGTGAGCCTTTTTACCACAGTCGTCTTTAAGCACTACTAACAGTACCTAAAGCCCTGTGGGCCTGTCCAGTACGAATACAGTCATTCATCACTCACACACACGTACAAGCGCTCGTGCACACACGCACGCACGCACACACACACACACAGAGCTGATATCAAAACCATTCATCACAGCAGACAGGGGGAGAAAGAGGAGAGAAGAAAGTGAAAAAAGGTGGGGAAACTCACTGACTGCTAGACTCATCCTGTATGTAAGTACGGTGCTTTCAACTCCCACTGAGCGAGTGATCACACAAGAGAAACCTGCAAAAGCCATTGCTTTCTTATGGTACAGTACCCTTGCTATATGCCATTTATTTTTCTTGCAGTTTTGTAGTCGTGCATTAAGCTTCAGCTTTTCTCACCTTGCCAGACTCAGGCCCAACACTATAGAGACATGAAGCCATTTTGCTTGACATGGTTTATTGAGCAGAAGCCTCTGTTGAGGCGTAATTATTACAGAAGGGTGTATGTAGCAGGAAGGCTGAGTTTATGAAACTATTAGTTAACAAAAAAGTGGCATTTTTATTCTTCATGCTGTATCAGAATGCACAGTTCTTCAATCAGACACTGTAGACTGATAAAAGTGGAAGCAAGCTGCGTTGTCCGGTGACAAAGTCCACAGGATGTTTTATTGACCCAATCTGCCATTTCAGTCTTTTCCCTATGCAGCCTTTGGGAATGCACGACATCAACCGAGTTGAAATTCCTACTTACTAGAAGTCATTGTCACTTGATGTTGTTTTTGAACATTTGCTAAAAACTATTGTTTTTCTTGATTGGACAGACTTAAGGTACAGGCTGTGAACTGGACATAATTTCTACTAATTTCAACTTTGCATGCAGCACGATTTGTATCTGTGTCTAATAAAACATCTGGTGTGCTTGGTCGTATGAAAACAATAGCTCAGTTTTACAATCTTGACAGAGACACTGACAGTTACTAATCTTATTTCCATCATTGCCTAGGAAATCATCTTATAAATCTATCTTAAACATTTTCCTTGCAGTGCTATAAAATGAAGCTCTGACTGCTGCATAATTATGCAGACAGTGGGGCAAATTGTCTGGGATAATTGTGTGTAACCTTCTGTTACTGGCACTACTGTTGCCTGTAAAAAGTGCAAAATGTTTCTCCACCTCTATCACTTTCATTTCATTTCTGCCTCTGTCTCCTCTTCTTTGATGACACAGTTTATTGGCACACAGTGGTCAGTGTGACAGGGAGAGTCAGGGAGAGACAGACAATGGGTGTCCACTGGGAATGTTTATTCCCAGTGGACACCCAGAGCAGTGAGAGACAGACACACACATCCAAGCCAAAACCTGCCAAAATCTCAGTACAAATCTATGTGTTGTATGTCTATGCTGTCCTACCCTTATAGCCAAAAGGAAAGGTGGACTATTACTTAATGGAATGTTCTTAAAAGCAATAAAAAAGGTGTCCTTGTCCCTATGTAGGTGTGCATGGCACAAACATACAGGTCTTTGTCTGTGTATGCCCTTCCAGCTGAGTGCGTCTGCAGTGATTGAGAGTGCTCACAAGATAAACAGAGCAGTAATTTAACAGAGGAAATGACATCCCACCACCATTTCTCCTGCTGTCACACTCCTCACCTCGCTTTTCCCCATTCTTCCCTGAGTCCATTTATCTCACCCTCTCTGTCGTCTTCTCCATCTCCCTCCATCCTCTGGCCTATCATCTCCAGTTCAGTTTACTCTACCATTCAATTCAATTCAGTTTGACTTGTTTGATCTGATTTGGTCAAATCAATTCAGTTTAATTTCATTCAGCTTAATTTCTTCTTATCTTATCTTACATGGCTGGGTGGCTGTGGGTCAGGAGGTAAAGGCAGCTGTCTATTGATTGCTTGATTGGTGATTTGATCTCCAGCCCCTCGTGTCCACATCGTGAAGTGTCCTTAAGCAAGACACTGAACCCCAAATTGCTTCTGATGCCCAGGTATTACATGGCAGAATCACTGTCATTGATAAGTGATTGAGGTAAATTGCTTCTTCTGATATGGTAGAAAAAGGGGGTGGTTTGTTTTCCCATCTATACCGATGTGTTCAGCAGAAACACAGGTAATGTTCCACCTAGGTGTGGGGACATTACATTCAAATTTAAACAGAGAAGCATATTGGATTCACACCTTAAACCTTCATGTTTGTGTCTTTATGTTGTTGTGTCATTTACTGAACATTTAATTCATTCATTGCCATCAGAATGAAAAGAGAAATTCAAGAAATGTGACAAAAATGCCACAGAAAGGAATCACCAACCGCACGTTTAGGTTAAAGCCTGACAGTTTTTGCTTATTTTACCATGGACAATGTATTGTATTGTAATGTATTATGGCTATCATCAGGTCTGACAAAAACATAAACATTTACTGGAAATGATATAAAGCTTGGTCTGTTCTTTCTCAGGTATCTGATTTAGCTGTAAATGCTGGTGTATTAAAGCCTCATATTGTCTTATAGCAACAGTAGGAACCATGACTAGCAATTTCCCCAAGCTTCTGCTGAGAGTTGCTGCTAGCTAAAAAAAAAAAGAAAAAAAAAAAAGAGGTGTTTGGTGGACACAAGCCCTAAGTGCCTCATAGCTCTCTTTGAATGAGCAAAGACAGCTATTTAATTAGGAGTAGCAAATCTTGTTTGTATTTATTCCAATTCGGTGATATGTCTCCTGCTCCTGGGGACATTGTAGCATCGTTCCACAGCTGGCCCTGCAGCCTCCGGCCTGCTCACAGAGGTGAAGATAACGTTTCTGCACAGATATCAGTGAAGTATTTACACGACAACAATATGGGCCCTAAATTCAGCATAACATTTCAGTTAGAGTAAGTCTTACAGAGACTTCATGTTTTGACTATGTGAATGAAATTATATACAATATCTATAATCTGTGCATCAGGTGGTAACCCTTGGCACAAATGCAAGAATTTCTGTAGCTTATAAGAAGAACTGTGCATACTTTTACAGTCAACAATGTCCTAGTATTACAGAGCACCTCCAGCGACATACACTAACATTATTATACTTGTTGATTTATTGCACAAAGGTTTACAAAGAAATTTGTATCTGGGTGCAGACATACTGTGTCTAGTATACCAACAGACTGAGCACTATTCAGAGATAAAACCTTTTGTGAAATGACCAACCACATGTCAAAAATTAGGATTAAAACTGTTTGGTCTTACGACCAACCACCAGACTGTGGCTACAGTTTGTGTGTCTGCTGAGCTCCTAGCCTGGGTAAATACAGATTGTTTGAGACAGAAGAGTTGGGAATCCAAAATGAACACAATGACTGAAGAAAATTTGTGAACAAACATGTATGGTAATGACATGTTATTTCCAATCCTAATGTAGTTGTCTAGAGGTCTAAAATGAGATCCAGACATTGAGGAAAAAATTTTTTGATAAAATGAGAGATGACACTAATTAGTAAGTGAACATTTAATAACCTTGCATAATCTACTGCATTTTACAGGTGCACTAGCTCTCAGGTTATCTCCACCACTAAACTTTAATCAAAGAAACTGCTTCAAGTTGATCTACACTCCCTGGATTCTGAAGAAAATAGTCTCATCAGACTTTTCAACTAAATAAGAGAACAGTAAGTCAATTTTCAGTAAGAAAACATGAAAGTTTCACTTTGATTAAATCTAGTATCTGAGTAAATCCTCCAGTTATAGGAACTATAGAACTGTAAATCACTGCTTCCGACAACATAACAGATGTTAAAACACAATGTTTGAGGAGGACAATGCATTCAGGACTCTCATTGTTGCCCTTGCTAACTTATGGGTTGAGTGAGCCATCTGGTCTCACATCACACCTGGTAGTGTAAGAGGTTTAAACACTTCACGTACTGTCATTTTCATCATCACACTAGAATTTAGTTTGGGCATTAGTGTTTCCCAATCACCAGTTTCTTGTCAATACAACACCTGTCAGCAGGTAGAACATTATGACTTAAGAACTACAAAGGGATGATACACTCATTTTATTATCTTCTTATTGAACGTTTGAGAAAAGGCTCTTATATATCAGGCGGTAGACAGAAACGCTGGATTTGCATCTGTCATGTTTTAACATCCAAATAACTGTTAACTCAAAGTCAGCATGGTTGAAGAATACCAGCTCCAAACAGCACTGATGCTGGCCGTGGCATGCTAAAATTACTAAAGCCTTCAAACTACATCTTGTAGTATTAGTACATAGGAACACGTCCCTGCATGGATTTATAATGCAATAGACTTAGAGATCGTTTTATTTGTCTTCCTACACTAAGCCCTGTCTTTTAGAAACTACAAGCTGCAACAATAAAGACATTTTGTAGCTGACTTTGAATGAATAAAATGCAACATTTATTAATGGAATGGGTGGATGGTAGGCATACAAAGCGTACAACCATCACACCACATACCAGAGTTCGCGACATGAGGCCACTGTGGACTTTTTCAGTGTTAACCCAGATAATGGTCCAACCTTAACCAAGTGCCAAAAAACAACCACAAAATTGTACTATGCTGTAGTCAGTACATGTCGATGTTGTACTGAAACATCAGATATTTTATCAAAAATCCCTAGACTGTGAACATTTTCCCAATAAGTTCAGCATCAACATATCTGTGATTTGCTAGATATACAACATTTATTAACCTTTTCTCATGACATTAATAGAAAATGAATTTGACTGCAATTACATTTCCCACATAACATATTTGCTGCTGCAGGGTACGAGGAAACAGGGTTGACATTGTTATTGCTTTTGTTGTGTTTTATATTGTGCTCTACAATTAAATGTGAATGTTGTTAGACTGCAAGTGATGTTGTGTGTAACTGGTGACATTCTCCCCAGTGTATTTACCTATGTCAGGCTGTCACAGCCTAGTATACTCGCTATGCTGATAAAGATAGTGTTTCATTGAGCATCTACAAAATATAAGTCTTTGCAAAATGTTAGAAAGATAGGGCTGGATTGCTGATTTAGGAATAAATCAACTTTAAAGGGAAAATAAGAGCTCATTAGTTTGTGATGTTGTTTAGATTTACCATCTGTTTACCATACATTGAGATTGCCTTGATGTTTAATTGATGCACACTTACACAAGGCACACTGACTGACTCACAGTTTGCATATGTTATCAGTAATATCCACAAGGCAGTATTGGATGTTTTGAGACCATCAATGTGCATAAGTGTGCATGAGAATGCAACCTTTCCCTTTTCTTATTCCTGTGGGTGTTCACAGCTCTGCCCTGAGTCTAACTAGAGTCCAGGACAGCAGCACAGTGAACAGTCCTTGTCCCCAAGCAAAAAGTCACCCTCTTGTGATAAAAACTAAACACACACAGACGCCGTCTTACATACCATCACTGTGGTGATTAATATCCCTCTTCGTCTGAGACAACCCACCATGACCTTAGATGAACTTACTAACAGTTCACAGTTATCATGAGACCACACACAGTCATGGGTAAAAGAACTAATCCTTACCAGACCTAACCATACATGAAGGACAGACTCCACTCCTCAGATTCTTGCAGAAGCACTTTTACATAATTTACTGTTAAAATTCTTAGGCTGCCCACATAAGCAGTTAAACTGACCTCTAAAACATAACTGTGAATCTAATGTATTTTGCAGATCGTCCTTGGTTTATAGTGCAGTTTTACGTTTCACCTTTCTCACTGAAGGGATAATGAATTGGCTCCAAAAGTCTTACATCGCTAAAGGTTGCTGCATGCTTTTCAGTTGCTCTTCCCTCACAAAATACTGCATTTATTAGCCTTTTGTTGAAGCTCTCACCTGTAGAATTACAATAAGTTTCAGTATGACAATCAAGCATTTCCAGGACCAGGAACCTAATGTTATTATAGTCTGTTATTATAGTCTATCAAAATGCTGGGGTGACTTTAGTAAATTAAACATGCAAAATATATGAACATGTCAAACTAACCCTACTACTTCTTTCAACAACAAATCAGCACAAACTTTGTCTGGCCACTAGTAGTGCATTGTATTATTACCTCAACAACAACTAATAAGAGTTTAATGCAGCAGTTATGGAGTTTGATTTATATACTACTAGCGACCTGAATCATATAGATCATCTTAGGGCATTAGTTTCTTGCTTTGATGATATCTGTACCTATATTGTGGATCATTACTAAAACCCATCATTCTCCAAGGGTGTTATTTAAAACCATGAGTTGAGTCTGCTTTGTCTAAAAAATCTAGACCCAGCTATAGTATCAAACATATGCTTTATTTTTCAACTCCCATTTCTAGCTAAAGTACTAGAAAAAGTTGTTCGTAAGCAGCTCTTTGTTTGATAAATTTGGGCACAGATACAGTACTGAATTGGCCTTTCTGAATTATATAATTCTCCCTATACATAAGAAGAGCAGCTTGGTTGGCTTATGTGGTAATGTGATGGAGTTGGTTTGGTTTGTATTTGTCAAGCAGGTCTTTCTCTGCTATGGCTGGTGCCAGTTTTCCTCTAACACTCGTCTAACCTGTGGAGTACTGCAGGTCTCTATTTTGGGTCCAATTCCATGGTTTTTAAAAGGCACAATTTTTATGCTGATGATCTCCAGATTTATTTTTCCCTTCAACTAAGTATCTTTGTGATGTTAAAGCGTCGCTTTCACAAAACTTTCTTTGTGTAAGCCATGATAAAAGTGAATGCTTTATGTTTTGTAATCACATTAATTTTCAAGCCATTGACTTAAAGCTTGAACATTTATCTCCCTTTGTGAAAGAGTTAGTAAAAAGTCTTGAAGTTATCGTTGATAATGAACTCAAATTCAATAAGCAGATTAATTCTGTTGTAAAGTGGTGATTTTCCCACCTCCACATGTTTTCAGTAGTTAAATCTGTTACCTTTAGTGACTTAGAGAGTGATTCATGCTTCTGTTCTTTCAGGTCTCAATTATTGTAATGGCCTTTAGAACAGAGCTAATCAATGTTCTATTTTTTGCCTTCAACTTGTCCAGATGCTGCCCTGTTCTTAATGAATAATGGTAGGTGTGATTATATTACTTCTGTCATTTGTCATCTGATTTCATGTCAATTGTAAACTTATGCTGTTTGTTTTTAAAGTTTTAAATGGTCTGGCCCCAGCGTATTTAACTGACCTTCTATCCTATTGTAAAATCATTTGAGACTTCAGTTGTCGTTGCAGCTCCAAAGAAATAGAATGAGTTTCCAGCTGAGATTTATTTCATTATTGACCTAGCTACTTTTAAATTAGAATTTAAAATCTATTTTCATTCACCAGTTGTCTTTTGTGTTTGTGGTTTTTTTTTTTTGTTTTTTTTTTACTGTCTCTCATTTGTGTTTGTTCTAATCTCTATTTCTGTTAAGGACTTTGGTCAACTTGTTGTGAAAAGCATTATAAATAAATAAATTTTGATTTGAAGTGATGAGGCATTTCTAAAAAGGTGGTACTTATTGCTCCACTGGAACAGTTTAGTGGAAGCGAAAAAAGGCAGAGAAGCTTGTACAAAGAAGCCTCTAATGAATGAATAAGTAGTGAAAAATAAGTGAAAATACGGGCTCTCCTTGTAAATGTTCCCCAGGACACAAAAATTAAGAGAAATGTTTTAATATGTAGCAAGTCAAACATCTGCACGTTAGTGCGCACTAATTTAGTGCTATGTAAAAGAGAGCTGAAGCCCCACTCTTCCAACCCGGCATCTTTTTGAGCAGTACATCTTTCAAGGAGCTGTTTTTTGAGCCAGTGATAAATGAATATCTACAGTGCATTGGGCCATATGGTAAAATTTATCTTGTCATTTGATTAAGATAAAATAATGATGATTAGTATTAAATAGCTACACCCACCTAAGGTTTGGAGAGTGGCCAAGGCTAAAATTTTTATTAAAGCTTAGAAAAATAATGAATGGAAAATCCCATAACATAGTTTCAGCTATACCCGAAATAGTGATAATAGGAATACTTTTTGGGAAAAACACAATGAGAAATTATAGCCAGTGTAATAGCAGCTAGAAGGGTATTGAAACTAGGAAAAAACCTCTTTTTTCTTGTGAGCAAACACACATCATATAATTTCAGTCAGAGTCATTCCTGAATTATTGTAAAAAATAATATACTAAAAGATGTTAGCAAAATTGATATGAACAACGAAAGATGGGTAAAGACAGACATTGGAACAGCAGTGATAAATACACACTCTAGAAGCAGCTGATCCAATGTTCATGAACAAAAGTGAGGTGAGAGTAAGTGCTGCCCCTGTCCAGTTTCACCAAGGACAGATACATCGCAAACATTAATTATAAGCTTAGTCAGTCACATTGTACTTTATAAATGACCTTATTTATGAAACCCATAATGCTGTAGGGTAATCAAACACATGTTAATACTAGGGCTACTAGATGAATAAATACAGTGCCAGTATTGTACAGATTTTGTGTTTACACTATGAGTTACAATACACAGCTGTGGACACAACTTTCTCTTTTCTTCATACTGTGTTATTTTGTGATTTTTTTCCTTCTGGGTAGGGAATCTAACGCTGAGGATTTGCCCAGTGAAAACAATGAAAAAAAGTTTATCTGAGACATGCAGCACCAGAACGTCTTGGTTAGAAGGCTGAAACATGTTTCTCCTTGATGGAGAATTTGTGAAAAAAGAAATGTTAAGCAGGTTTCTTTTTTCAGTTCATATGCTACAGTAGTTAATATTGCAGTTTTTAATTTGTAGTAAATCCACATACATTTAAAACAAACACTAGTCAAAGAAAAACCATAAATAGGAACAGTTTACAGTTTTATCTATACATAACAAATATTCGAGCCAGCACTGCAAACTTTATATTTGCATTTTAGCACTCTCTACTCTAGTACACATGACATTTGCTATTTATCTTTAACAGCATGTTTATGTGGTTTGATATTGATGGAGTGGTCAGCTCCATTAATCCTGCTGCTGAAAACATGGTATTTACATACAGTATGATTCTGAGCTTATGGACTCCACACACACATCACCACTTGAGGGCAGATAGAAATTTATGGTCTTATCTGCACATCAAGCCTTAAGCTGATAACGATTCAGCCTCTCTTCTGCTCTTGAGGCTAAGCTGTGTGTATGGAGATAACCACAAACAACCAGGGAAGATAACTGCACACACAACATTAAACATGAACAAGAACATGCAAAGACTTGTGCAGGATATGAACCAAAGCTTAGATGGATGACTAGATGAGCGCAAATGCACAAACAAATCTACATAGATTCCGTGAATACTGGAGTTTGTCACCTATAATATGCCTGAATGAGAATAGTCTTTCTTGTTGGAGTAAATAAAAAACATGTTTTTCCAAGCTATAGATAGTGTCATCTGTCTACTCAGTATCTATTTCTCCCATCGTTTGGTTGCCAACATTGTATGTAGCATCCACAGCAGGCAAGCACTCAAAAAGTCCAGGCAGCTCAAATTGCAGAAATCTTCTCATGAAAAATAGATTTGCTCTATAAAAAGAGCATAAAATCTATACTGCTATGTTTTTTCAGCTGTTTTTACAGTGATTTGGAGTATATGACGCAATGTCACCTTTATCTTTTATAATACTTGATATGAAGTGGAGGGCTCATACTACATTCCTACTTATATATTTACAAATTTTACTAAATGTTTTGGTCTCAAACAAGATATTATGATGCTGTGTTAGCTGTTCATTATGTATTATTATATCACATTATTAGTTACATAAAATGCAATGTGAATGTGAGCCAAGTACAAATGTGTTAAATAAGCAAAAATGAATGAGGAAATGTTCAATATTTTCAGCAGAAATTAGACAAGATGGTGGATAAACAAGGTGAACTTTTTAGTGTAGCATCACTGATGTCACTGCACAGATAAAGGCATAGTGTAGTGATGAGCTCCTATTAAAAATTGTAAAGCAGCTCCTAACCTGGACCATATTTAAGGGGTCCATCTAAAGACACAAACCAGCCAAATGTTTTTAATAACTATGATGGATTACCAAACATCACACCATCAATCAAACGCATTTATTTATCAGATCAGACTCTCAATTATGTGTGATAATATGAGACTAAGCACTACATTACAGTAATTAGTAATAATAACTGGGTTATTTTAAAGTTTTTCATGTCATTATTGGTAATTTCACATGTAAATGAATTTAAAACTGTTAGCAAATAGGCTAACAGCTATTTAAAAGATTTGTGTACTTTATTTGTCTGGGAAATTACCTGCAGTTATACTAGGATTTGGATTACTATAAAAGGCAAATCAAAACCAAAGTACAAAGCAAAAACTAATCAAATATATTAAATTAAATTCTAAAAATGTTATATAAAGTCACTTAAAATTGTTTCTAGCATAACTGTGAAGTGCAAAAGACCATGTCATTTTGTGAAACAACTTACAAAACGGTATTCATTTATTTAGTATTCACTTCCAAAAAAGGTGTTGAAATACCTGAATTAAATTTAAGTTCTGACTGAAATTTGTTTCATATGGCCCAGAAGACATGCTGCGCTATCCATGGTGCTGATTTTATAACCCAACCTGACATAGCACATGCTCAGGATTGCATCATTGTTCCCACAGGTATACCTGCCTGTGGGTGACAATTACCACCACAACTAATCATCAGATTAAATAAAATGATCTGTCTTACTCTGCTTACCCTCTTCCTGCTGCAGCTCACATCCATGTCAGAGATGCTGCTGCTAGCCTACAGGTGTAATGTGTCTTTTTACCTTTAAGCAATGATCAATCTCCAGCTCTCTTAAGCTCTAGTTCCTGGATTTATTATATTATTATAACATATTATGAATTAGTCCAAGTTTTCCTTTGGAAAAAAAGCATTTGTCATATGAATGTTATGTAATTCACCTGTGTGCTTTCAGTATGAAACCTAGGATCTCTTTATAGTTATCTTATTCTTCAGATATCCCAATAGAAAGACATTAACACTAAATTCTGGAGCATGTGTTAGATTTCAAGATAACAGTATTTGAGTGTACCACATTATTCTTTCTGCCGTAGGTTAGTTTGAATAAGAACTTCAAAATATGAGTTTGTGTATCTCATATAATATTAATATGAAAACATACTACATATTGCAACAAGCCATGCCACAAGAGGGACATTAAAACATATCTAAACAAACAAAAAAGAACAACAAACAATACCTCAGCAGATACCTAAACCTGGGTTGTCTTTATAACTAATTTTACTAAGTATCTTCTCACTATTTAAAAACAGCAATTATTCTAAATTACCAAATTCATTCCTGCATAATCTGATGGCCATGTACTGTACAACAGAAACTCAGCCTCTCTCTCCCTCTGCAGATATAATCTCCCGCTCACCTTCTCCCCAGACAACTGCTCTGACGATATTACCTTCCCATATGGAGAATATTACTCTAGTATGCCATCTGTACTATCATCCTATCATCCCCTCGAGCGTGTGAGCGCATGTGTGTGTATGTGTCTGAGAACTAGAGACTGTGGGAGAATGAGCAAAGCGAGGAGGACGTGTGTGTATGTCTATAGTTGTGTCAATGACTGGGAGAGAGAGAGAAGTTAAGTGCATGTGCATTGGTGCCAATAATTCACAGTGTGTATAACACTGCCATGATAAGATGTGTAATAATCCACACCTAGAGCTGACTGTCATAGGCGATGCAGTTTTGTCTAAGGGGGTGTTTTTAATGACTGTGACCACATTTCTGCTTTGATGCATACAATACAAACAATGAAAAAGTATTTTATATTACATCACACAGAAAACATGAAGATATCACACACAGAACTGTTTACTTATACAATGCATTCAGAAATTATTCAGAGCCCCTTCACTTTTTTCAATTTTGTTATGCTGCAGCCAGTACAATTGAAGTATATATGCCCAGCTCTAGACTGTATCTCTTGGTGAGCTTTGAAATGATTTGCTTTTCTTTTTATTGTCGCGTCTTACATTTCCCCCTCTCCACACTGCAAACACATCCCTGACCCAAATCTTTCCTCTGGCATTTCACCTACTGCCTTACAAACACCAAAAACTGTCTGAGGTGATAGTCCTCTCTGCTCACGCAGAAGGAACAAGAGAAGGAAAGACTACGAATCTCCAGCCATATTAGCAACTCTGTGATGAGATTTGAGCTAAAGGCTATCATGACATATTCACATATTCACATTGACAATCAATCCTAATATTGATTGTCAATGTGAATATGTGAATATGTCATGAACCTGCAGATGTACCTGCAGATGTTGAGCAGGAACAATGTTTAACAAATGCACAATTTTAGTTTACTGTTTACTGGCATGGTAACATTTGCTAATTAGCACTAAACACAAGGTACATCACAGGTCACTAAAAATGAATGAAAAGTTATAATTCATATCTTAGAGAACAAAGTTTTTACCAAATTTTATGTCAAAATCCATTTCACAATTGTTCTGACATTTCTCTCCAAACCAAACCAAAACTCATGTGCAAAAGTCTGAGGATCACTAAAGTAATTGTAGTATATGGCAATCTATCTACTCTTTCACCTGCGGTTGGCACTAAATGAAAAGACAGGGGTCCAATCTGGACCAAATTGGAAGACCAATCGTTTAACTGACTGACATGGCCATTACTAGAACCATAGCACTAGCAAAGCAAAAAAGCAAGGCAGCAGACCCAAATTTGATGGTGAAAAGTAATCAGCTCTATCTTGACACACCAAACACACTCCCGCTCACAGTTTGACATTTACCTATGGGAGTTCTATATGTGTAATTACTAACTGTACTTTGACAGCTACTGCAGTCAAGGGCTTCAGAGTGGAGCATTTCCCTCTGGCTGCTCTGCTGACAGACAATAATATCTGCTAATAAACGGTATTTAGTAACTTGAAATCAATGCAGCATGCTGCACACAAATGGATGGACGCAGGCAATAAATAAAAAGACAGGATTCTATAAAGACAGATATGTCTAGATACTGATGACAGAGTCTAGATATTGCTGGAGAAATGTGGAAAGAACAGTGAGCAGTGCACGCTACCTTGTGAAATGTGTGTGTCTGTGGGGGGAAAGTTTGTAGTGGGCAACAGCAACAACAGTGAAGTCCTCCAGGCAGTTGGTGATCCCATTTAGTAAGCATCCTCTGGTGCCTCCTCCAACTAAAAGGGCCCCAGATGGGAAGGCTATGACCTTGTTCTGAACTTGTTTCACACTGCCATGAGGTAGTGTGGATGCTCAGCTAGTTTACATTTACCAACTCAATGCCTCTGTGAACAGAGTCATCACTGAATCAATGAATAAGAAGCTGTCACTGATTATTACACAGACTGAACATGTTTGACACACACAATTTGACACTGGTGTGTGTTTTCATAATATAAGGGTGATTCTGCTAATTCTTAATTAAACTGGAGCACACCCCGCCTTCATGAATTTAATTTGAATTGGTTTTATTGTGTTAATGCTCTCTTGGTCTTCTCTACAATGAGAGGAAACATAATGTCATAGATTGTCAGTAAAAATTATGAAAAGCGGTAGTGTCCTTGAGTGTTAATGCTGCCAATGTCACAGTCCGTCCAACATTTATAATAATGTTGGACATTGAGGGTCAAAGCAGGAAACATGATGATTATTAACTACACCTTGTCCTTTTGCCTTAAATTCATCTTCTCAAATTGTTTATAGACAGTCCATCATGAGAAAAGATACTTAAGTTCTATCCCTGGTTCATGATGGCTTTTATCATTATAATGCATAGAGCGAACAGATTCCTCAAAGGTCATCCAAAGCTAACTGTGAACAAGCAAATCATCAGCAGGCTGACCATATGCAGAGGTGGAAGGAGTAGATGCATTAAGTAAGTAAGAGCAGCAATAACAAAACATGAAAATATAAAAAAATCTGTATTCAAAATATCAAGTAAGTTAAAGAATTATAACAAAATAGCTTCATTAAAGTAGCATAAAATGGAAGTGCAGCATAAAACAAGTAGCCTAAAATGCTATTTAAGTACAGTACAAGAAGAGATAGTTATGATAAAAACTCTGGAGTACACTGCATATGACAGTATGCACCATGAGTATCTTAGCTTGTGCTCAAAGTAGTGCCTGGACTTCCATCACTGCTTGCTGTGTTTTGCTTTGACATGTTTCTGTATGATTAGAGGAGGAAAACTCCTCAGGAAGCTCCTTGTGCGACAGCGAGTGGAGCCACGTGGCGAACTGCTTCACTGCTGTTTCAGAAGTAGAGCGAGTCAGGAAGCTGAACAAGAAAGATGTAGCTCAGCAAGGAAAAACCTGCTGGGCTTTTACCAGGGTGGAAAATACACACACTAGACACTAGTAACACAGACAATTGCAAATATCCCAGCCCACAAATACTGTAGTGACTAGTTTGTGGTTTGTATTACGATACAAGGATTTGAGCTCACGTTTCTAAACTAGTGGACATAAGAAGGCAGACAGAAAGTGCTCTCAGGTAAAAATAGAAACAACGGAGGGCCCATCCATCACTGTGACTGTCTGAATGGCCAGATCAATTGTGTGTGTGTGTGTTTTATTTAATGCACTGCTTCAGTGAGAATCTGACTTATGAAACACAGACATGCACACATATGAACACATATGCAGGCAAACCAGTGAGCTTAAGGAGATGAATACCAATGCTGTCTGAAAGAAATTGACCTCTAAGACTGGTAAACACAGAAAGAACACATCCAAACATACACAGCAGCCATCTCTCTGTCTAGGCCTAAAGGTCAGTTGACTTGCTGAGTGTGTATCTATGTTCATATGTTCATGTACCTGGTCCCATGACAATCATCATAGACTGCATAATTTATTATTTTCCTCTATTCCTATGAGAGCCTCCATCTCTTCATATGAGCACCGCTCCTGCTCTGATCACTTTAATAGCCTTTTTGCTTCCTACTCTGTCTCTTCCTATTTGTAAGTGTGATAAATTACCTGCTGGTTACTTAGAAATTGTATTACCTTTGCTGAATACCAATGGGCTATTAGAGATGAACAGGTTCAACGTAGACACTGGCTTTAAGATTTTGGGAGGATTTCAAACTTATCGATGAAATTACATGTGTATACACACACACGTACACACAAATGTGCCTTTCTATACTGTAATGTTAGGGCACTGACATAATGCCTTCTCTGGCCCCTTAACATACCTTTGACCAACTCATCTAAAGTGGCTAATGCCAACCTCTACCTTGGCCCTAAGCTAAACCAAATGTAACTCTAAAAACAAGCTCTAACCTTCAAATAGCTCTTTGAAAATGTGATGGTTACAACAGTCTCCGCACAAAAATGGTTTCTACCTAAAATCTAATCTCATAACCACAGAAAGATTTTTCACATGCAAAGAGAGATACTAGGTCTATCCAATTAAAGGCAAAAGTTCAACTTGACTTTCTCTTGTGTGTGTGCATGTGTTTTTTGTGCCTCTGTGAGTGTGTAAGTTTGTATGTGTGGGTGTACACATTGGCATGTGTGTGTAAAGGTCATGCCTCTCATCTCTCAGTGAGCCTTGGTGAGAAGGACTGAGTGGCAGCACTCATCAATATTAACTAATGCCCTTCCTTTCATGCACATCATAAATCCATGGAAACAAACACACACAAGGGTTTGAGGACTAGTTCCTGTTGTGTATGTGTATGTGTAGGAGAGAGAAAATGATTTTGTTAGTATGATGACTGTCAAGAAATGTCAAGACAAAGCCAGTAAAATATTTCAAAAAATAGTATTCACTGATATTGATAGTTTTTCCTACAATCCAAATTCCAGGTTAAGATAGAGAAAAACCACAGGCAAGATGCAGTAAGTGGAGTGAGGCAAAGAAGCAAAATAGACTGACAGATACTGCAGGTGACAGATGTGATGATGTGGATGTAGGTACAATGTGTGCTTCGGCAGATAATTTGTTCAAATAAACTCACCACACACATACACACCTCAGTTTTGGTCCCACACCAAAAGCCACTTAACAACTAATGAGCAATGAGAGAAAGGACAGATAGCGGAGAATGTGAGAGAGTGGTGCAGAGAGTCAGAGATGAAGGAAATAGCATGAATAACATTAGTCAATGAAACTAAAGGTGAAAAATAAAAAAAGAAGAAACAGCAGAAAAATAACAGAAAAGCAAAATGTTTCTGTTTGATGGGTATGTGTCCATGCTTGTGCTCATGAGCATAAAAAAAGAAAATGACATGAGAGCAATGAAAGGAAAATAGAGAAGAACAAAGTCTGCAAATGGAAATGCTTTGATCATAACATGAAAACAACAGCGGCTAAGCTGAGAAAGTGAAGAACAACAAAAAGACGTCACAGACAATTACTGCTAACATGGCTCCATTCAGCATAAACACCACTGTGTTTTGCTAAGGCGACACATAACACTTGAAATCTGCTGTCATCTCTTCTCATGCTTTTCATCTTCCAAATGCCAGAGCATGAAAAACAAACAGAGGAAACAGACTTTTTTCTGTTTACAGTGCAGCTAGCATGCCCAGTGGGAAAATAGGGATTTTAATGAAACACATTAGACAGTCAGAGGCAGCCAGGGCTCTTATTGTGTGTGTCTGTAGGTGTGGGTCAGCTTGTGTGCTAAAGAGACACAGTCTGCCTTTTATTCCAGCAAAGTCACATTACCTTGAGGGAACATGGCTATTCATTGAGACATACTGCATGGTCTAATAATATTATTCACTGTTCATCCCCACTGAGGCTTGAATAAACAGGGAGGGAGAGTATGGTGCTGACCTGGAATTCATTTTTTAAAAAAAGAAAAAAGACCCTCCATCTTTCTGATTGATCACAGAAAACTCACTAAAATGTTTTCCTGATTGTTACTTTAATATCACTTGGCTAGACCAGACAAAATAGCACAGCGTGTCGTGGGAGGATCTCACTCTAGCTTCAGGCTTGGTAGTCTGTAAAACCAGCAATAAGACTGTCTCACTCTGTCTCTTCTTGCCTGAAGGAACCACAGAGTCACAAAAAGGAATTTCATTATTATGTGTTTCAGTGCAGCTTTAGTATTATGATTCCCTGAATGCTATTCTGTTGGCTTTTTGTTACCATGATAACTAAAACTATTAATGCGTTAACTGCCAGATCTACACTTAAAGCATATAAGTACCAAATATTGCCAAAAGACATCTTTGACATCTGAAAGGTGTCTGAAAATATCACATTCACATTCTGTTAGCACCGAACTTTGTTAATTATGTAAGCATAATTAAACTTTCAATTTTCTAGATCATTGTTCTGAAATGTCTTTGGAAACATTTTAGAGGCATTTTCAGTGACATATTCTAAGACTTTATAAGGCATATACTGACTGAAACACAAAACCTTTGTAAAGTCTGGCTATGATTCCTGCTTTTAGGTCATTTAACAGGGTTACATTTAACATTTAAACAGGTATTTGGATTTATTTGGAGCTGTGTTTTTGCCCATCTTAAGAATGTAAGGCCAGGGGTCCAGTGGGCTTTCACTAAAATCAGCTGCCCACTGTAGCCAAAAACATATGTTAGTAGAAAGAGTGAGAATGAACCAAAAGAGCTGCAGACTGGAAAACCAAAGCAACAAGCTGAAAAACACAAAAAAAAAAGCTTTGCAGATTTGTGGGCAATTGCAGAGACAGGTATTTGTATTTAGGTTCATCATTACGAGTAACCTCTTTCAAATACATTTTGTTGACAAAGATTAAGTCTAATGCTGCCTGTGCATCACAGCCTTCAGCTATTGCTAGTGCAATGAGATGTCAGTTTTATTCGCTGGCAGTGGACTTTTTAATGAGTGAGACACACTGAGACACAGTCTGTTTTCTTGTAACACTAAATAAAATCAGATTACCTGGAGCAAATGTGTGGATTCATTGCGACATGCTGCATGGTCTAATAATACTGCTTGCTGTTTGGTCATTACTGCCGAGGGTGGAATAAAATTATTCAACAGAGCGAGTCCCGCGGGAGCACTTACAGCACTCCACATGAGCCACCATGCACATACAGTATGCACACACTGAATACTGGTGAGCATTTAATTGTCACTGGTGATTAAAGGAAAATGAAGAAGTGGGAAATCTGATATGGTGGTGAGCTACTCGGCCACAAACACACAAACTCTGAAGTTACTTATTTAGTGTCTAATCAAATATGCACTGAAAGTAGACAAACTAGATGCTAGTATATCTCTAATACTGTATGTATGTTTGCTGTAAAAGTGTGGCTTCTTGTGTTTTGATTTAAATTTCTGCTGTTATGTGAAGGCTTGTGATTATTAAATTCTAGTTGCACATTTTCTTGAATTTGAAGGGTCTTATGTTCTATGATAACAGGTACAGAAATAAACTAAAAGTATCATTAACTTTACAGTTACATGACAAGATATAACAACAAGCAGGGAATAAAACACTCACTTTTCATTTTACGGCTTCACTTTACCACAATACTGCATTGCAATACACTTTTCAGCGTTGATTATTACGTAATACTACAAGTGTTTGTGTCCGGATGAATACACAATTCTGAGTTGCTTTCAGTCTAAGGGTTATTTATGAAGCAGTTAAGGATGAAAAATTCTTTAAAAAACTACAGGTACTTTGTAAAACTAGTAGTTTTCAAGCAGTTAGTTTGCAAATGTTAATACATGTGTCTGTATCCATGTGTGATAAGATGGCATTTGTCACTTTTACTTGACTGGATGAAATAAGAGCCATCTATAGAGCTTACAGGCTCATGATTCATTATACGTGTGCACAGAAATATAACTGAGCTGTAGTACATCCCTGTAGGTATTTTTGTGTTGTATCAGTTTCATCATTAATGTTCCAGTTACAAAAACTCACAGCTATGTTGGAACATAAATAGTTTTCACTATCCTCCCAGTAAAGGCATCTGTGAATAAAAAAAGTTCAAATAAAATTAATCCATTTTTGTCATGCTATTACCTCAGAACCAGATAATGTATCTTGATGGCAGGAAAAGCTTTTAACTCACCGCCAGGATCATCCTGCACTTTCAGTATGCAAGTAGCATGAATAAACGAAAGCTTGCTGCAAACTAAATCTCCTTTCCCTGCCAGGGTTTCAGATTTCATTTCACTGTTTCCCCATTGTGGCCATTAAGAAGACATATAACCATGCCAAATGTCACCAATAAAGATCACGGTACAGCGTTATTATTGAGAGTCTGAAACCATCTACAAGATAACTGAGCCGTTTAATGAAAGAGGTAACCAAGGAAAAGGCATGGCATGAAGAAGTGCTGTATATGATGACACTGGTAATATATATATAACTTGGCCATCAGTGTTTACTATATATATGTGTTTGAGAGGGAATGAGAGAGAGAGAAAAAGACCCACAGTGAGAGGTAGACTGTAAAAACTGTGCTTTTGTGTGTTGTCCCAGGAATTTATTTAATCAAATCTCCAAGCTTGGTTAAATGTAATACACTGACTTTTTAAAAGTCTGTGTGTGTTTTTATGGTTACCACTATATTAAAACCCTTTCAATTAACAACTAGCAGAACAACAGAACCAGTAATCGTCTTGTCAACAGGGGAATGCAGAATTGCAAGCATGTGTTTCCACTTGGCACCTTTAATGAGCAGGAAAATGGTAAGATACGCCTGAAACAAGCTCCTGACGCACAGTGACAATAACAGTTATTGAGAACAACGATTCAACTTCGCATTGTGACTGGTCAGTTTATGAAGAAACTACATATGCAAGAACCTTAATTCCACTGAAAATATATAGCCTAATAGTAATATACAATTTACACTTTTAAATCAAGAATTGAGAAAACGATTTATATCTGATGCAAGAGATGAATGGGAGCCCTGTCTTAGACGCCTATGGTGAAGGTTTTGATTTTTACTTAAGAATTGGTTCCATTTGTCGATATCAGCATTACACCACTAAACAAATATAGATCTTTAATGCTTTAATTATTAAGTATGCTGCATTGATGCACAGGGTAGGATGCCACCCTCATTCAGGCTCAATGAAAGAAGTTAATTCGGGGGAGCCTACATAAGGTTGCATATACGTTTCATTGGCACCTGTTATTCTTGGGCCCCTTGGGCCTCATCCTTCTCATGCTTAACGGTGCCTGGGTGAACAGGTGTACTCCAGGCATCTGTGACATCATGGATTTCACATTTCACATATGGCACCTTGACAAAAGAGATGTGGGAAACAGAAAAGAACACCTATTGATCCCACTTCCACAGACTGATGCCAGTACTGTTTACTGCTCTGAAAGTATCGTCAACATGGTGTTTCCTTTGATTGTATACAGCAGAGTTTACACCTTCACTCTAAACCACTCTGTCTGAACTGCACACTGACAGTTGCCCAAGTGTGTGGCCTGAGAGCCTGAAGTGTGTTTGAGGATTGTAGATTTATTCTAAAAGCACAAGCGCAAACAGCCAGTACAACAGCCAAAGTTACACAGAGATGAAGCATAAATATTTGTTATCTCAATGGAAGCACAGTACTTAATGTGAAGACTGAATATGATAGGAGCCCCGGCCTTGTCAGGTGCACAGGTCTAAATACCACCACCTAATTCAGAAGCCTAATATGCAACATGTCTTTGAATTAACCCTTTGGAATCTACCATAGACCGCTCTTCATATATTACATAGTTCCCTGGGGAGCTCATAGACCCTGTAGAGGGTTATTTAATTTTGACCCTAAATCTAAAAAACAGAGAGACAAAACAAGACTGACACCTCAAGGAGATTCTAGCCTGACTCAGTTAACCTAAAAAGGCAATCAGGTGCAGCCTGCATGTAAATGCAATCTGTAGCAGTATTGATTTCTAAATGATTCACTATAGGCACAGTCTATATTAACTCTAGATGGCAAATGAGGTTATACATCACCACAATAATCAACCACACAACACATCGTTATCATTAGAGATGTATGTGTGGAATAGAATAGCCTATAATTTCTCTTAGTTTGGGACATGGAACTGTTTAAAACAAAAATCATCCCATATGTCAAGAATCACATTTACAGTGTACAGCTATGGAAGTATGTTATTGTGTCTCAGCTCTGGCATCATAAACAAAGCATATCAACCTCTTTGTTGCAAATTCTTCCCTCTCCATTTCTTTCTCCACCATCCCTAATTTATCTTATCACTTTCTGTCTATATCATCACACTCTGTCTCAGCAGGTTTTTTTTTCACACGTTTATACACACACACACACACACACACACACACACACACAAAACCGATTTTGGTCTTGCTAATTTATTGTATTGTTTTCTATAAGCCAGTGAATAGAGAGTGGAATAATGTGCTTCTCTGGTTGAGGCACAACAAAAACACACATATATAGTATAAAAAGACATAAGAAAATAAGACAAGCATATACCTACATAGAAATTTGTACCTGTGTTATACAGACACGTACACTGATAAGCATGTGCATAAGAGAAACAAAGAAAGACTGGCAGTAGCAGAGAATATATATAGGCCTATATATACATGTGTGTGTGTGTGTACGTGTGTGCGTTTGTCCCTGGGACAAGAAAATAGGTTGTATTCCTCTGTGAATAAGGAAAACGATGGGGACCAGGGATTTTTATGATCTGTCCACGCTTCCTGAATCCTAGAATAGAGGGGAACTAGCCAAGGTCAAAGGCAGAATTCACTATTCTAATTCGGAGCGTTGCTCACCACCCGGAGCAAGAGTCAAGGATTAATTTACAGATCCATTCACCACGCCTGTGCAGAGGGAGAAGAGATGGCAAAACGTGAGGGAGAATAGAGGAGCAGCAGAAGAGAGAAAGAGTCTGAGGTGATGAGAAGACAATGGGGAGACCAACAGAGAGGAGAAAACAGGGAAATAAAGAAATGAGTGAGAGAGATGGAACAAGTGGTGATGAAAGAGAGACAGAAAGAGGGACAAAGAAAAAGAGACAAGTGGTTATGCTTGTTATGCGTAGCCTGCGGAGAGACAGCAGACGGTGCACATAGAAGAGCTTCATTTTCCAAACACTCCTCCTCTTATGGCCCAATGCCTGCATGAGTGTGTGTGTGTGTGTGCATGCGCGTGTGTGTGTGTGTGCCTGGAATTACTAACACTGGAGAATCAAATCCTATTTACACACTCACATTGTGTGGACTTGGCCTCCACAAGGAATTTTAGTGTGATGACTTGGTTTAGGGTTAATATACATTAGATTAGATGGCACTTTATTGATCCCCTGGCAGGGAAATTCAGGGGAAAGGTGAAAATTCAGGTCATAGGGTTAAACAGGAAAATGGTTGCTATGGTTAAGGTTACAGCTAGTCTAAATTAATTAAATTAATGTAAGTCAATGTAAAGTCCCCATGAAGAATGGAAGTGATTTGGTAGACAGATGAGCAACAAGAGATCAACACAAAAGCAGGACAGAAAAAATAGAAGTCAAATAAAATTGTTAAAAAATAAATAAAGAAAATAAAGGAAATGCTAAAGTAAACCACAAATGAGAGACAAGGCAGAAATATATATCCCCTTAAAGGATAACACTGACCTTTCTGTGCATTTCCCTTGCCTGTCTGTGGCTCTGAGCCCTAAGCCTATTTGTTTCAACTGAAGACATAAATATTTAAAATTGGGTCATAAAAACAAAGTTGAATTTTTAAATAGGCTATGTAATTTCCTCAAACAGTTAGGCACTGTAGCTTTTAGCAAACTTTACTCAAATAGGAATAAATTGAGTGCATTTGTTAGGGACTATTTTCAGCCCTGGATGAATACACAATCGTGTCAGGTCTTAGCTAAACAGTGAAAGTCCTTGTAATCCTCATTATCTGACAGTATTACATACAATATCTGTAGCACTGGTACAGCTCATTATTAAAGCTATATGATATTTGCACTGGCTGAAATGCTTAAACTCAGGACTCATTATTCTTTATGGTTGCACCATTCCATCAAATGGGAATATTCTAGATGTTCCCCAATTTTAGGTTGACAAATATTAACATCTATTAACACAGTAGGCGATCAGCTAAGGTCTTTAAATATGGTTTGGCCGCACACCGTGAACAGAGAGAGGGTTCTCGTGCACACTGTGCCCAGTCAGTGGGGTTCAGTACATGTGTACAGATTGTGAAACACCTGCAGGATTGTTTTGTGCATTCAGAACTGGTCGTACATAACACTGTCCCCTCAGCACACCCCTTCATTCATCACTAGAAAAATGTATATGCCTCTCTTTACATTAGAAAAAAGCCAGTTGATGTTTATTCAATATGCACCTTCTTGCTCTAACAGTTTAACAATGAATGGCCATAGATGAAGCATGTGATGGGTGGGAGGAGGCAGATGGACTATTAATTTTCAAATGATTGTAGGTAGTCTATTCATTAATGCTAGGCGACAGTACTGGGGGTGGGAGACAAACTTGGAAATTGCATTACACAGTTTTGATTTATGGATCTATGTGACTTGCATTTGTCTGCAGTTAAATCCTATAACAATACCTTCCAGGGATATAAAACATCTACATTTATTTTACTCACACATAAAACAACATAAATCAAATGCCAGATAATATTCAAGAGCTTTCAGACTTTGAACTACTCCTCTGAAAACCATTTCCTTGCCATTTTCAATATCCTTGTTTGACAAAGGAGCAACTTGTGTTGGGTTTCATTTACATCTTGGAGATATTTTAAGAACCTTGTTAAACACACTCATATAATACTATAAGGAGAAGTACTGTATTGTATGTGCTATACCATATTGATTTTGTTCATTCTGCCTCGTTACAAAGCGCAGTGGTCGATTTGTTAAAGTTTAATGAGATAGGGAAATAAAACATTACAGTACAATCATTTAAATATTTCCTTAAAATAAGACAGATGTGCTGTAGGACTGTGTTAATGATGAGATATGATACTCTTTAAAATGAACCGAGAATGCTGAACCATGTATCATACCAAGATGTAAAACACTGAAGAACTTCACATTTACTAGCAAAGGCAACAGATTTCCCTAATCTGGTGCTATTCTCTTTAATCAACAGTATCACCACACATTACTCTGCTGTACTGCTGCCCTGTTTATTTCAAAAATTAACTTAAACTTATTAGCTCACTGAACTGAAGTGTTGGCCCTCATGCACTGACATTACACACACACACACACACAATTCTCACCAGGCAACAGAGAGTATTATATGAAGAGTATCTTGTAGAGATTCTTCCAGTAAATAAATACACAGACACATCTATACACATTAAAGTCATTTTGATTAGTGTGTCATTCACTAATGCCACTGATCAGGGAAATAATGAACTTTCTGAACTTCTCTCATGTGACAACAGGCACAAGAAAGGCACAAGCAAGGACATCTCGCTGTACTGGGAAATAAAACAATGATTATCCCAATTATCTTTTTTTGTGTTTGTGAAATATGATCATTTCAGGAAATTATGTTGCATTCAACAGGCCTTAGCCAAGTGGCACCCCAAGGCACCAGTCAGGTTGATGGAATATAGTTACTTTAATCTCCTTCCCCAAGCCAACTGTGTTTATACAGAAAAAGGTCCATAGTCATTGTGAACAAATACATAGTACTGAGCAATAAAGCTGCATAGCAAAAGTACAGCATGATGGGTCACCACTGTGTGGTGACAGAACATCAAATAAGCACAAATTCAACTTGGAATGATCCAGAATGTCACATTTCATTATTTTCTTTTGATTATTCTAGTATTTAATGATGAAAAGAAATAAGTGTCCATTGTAAAAAGTGCAGACACCTGATGCATGCTGAGCTGCTCTATATTGCCTTGTTACTACTGACTCACCAGTACAAACATCAGAAAATCTCACTCATGCGTTTCCAGGTGGAGGTAGTGTGTGACGACAGGGATGATGAAAGATTAGTTGTCACGCTTCAAAAAGTTCAGAGAGGATATAAAGTACTAACAGTTCCCCTGTGCTTTGAAAACAAAAGGGTCCATTTTCACTGCTGTCTGCAACTTGTTCCAAAACTGATTTTACAGTTGGAATAAATTGCAATTTTTCAGAATGGGTAATATTACCTTTCTGCAGATGCAATGGATAGTACTAAGTGGGAATAGATGTGGACACATGGAGGAGCAAAAGTATGAATAACGTGGGCCATAATGGTTGGCAATTTAACCACTGAGATTGCCTCAAAATGCCTTGCAGTATCGTTAGAACCTTTGTGTTAGGCTTTCTTAAAATGTACTTCAACATCTAAAATCATTTCAAATGACAATTTGTTCCACATTTATTGCAGCAAAGCCAGTTTTCAGACAGGGTGCCCAAAAGAACACTCAGCTTTGGTATCGTGCATGACAAAGATAATAAATTTGCAGTCTGATCCTTTAAACAACTTGACTTCCTAATTAAACCAATCCTTTTTGTGTAGCATGGTGAAGAGAGAGGAGATTGAGACTGAAAACCAAACACTGGAGAGAGACAGAAAGACAAAGGTATAGAGAATGAAAAACAGAAAGTACTTGTGTTTCATTCAGTCTTATTTTTAGTCGCACACACTTTTAAACACTTACATGCATTGGTGACGGCAAAGCTGTTGGCGGTCTCTATGTTGTCAACGTGTGGGACCAGGTTAAAGGGAGCTTCCGTAGCATTAGGGCTGGTGTTGTGAAGGAAGATAGCTAGTCGAAACGCTGTATACTCCTGATCAGTATTCCTAATGAACAACCCACCTAGAGAGAGGGACAAAGAGAGAGGGTGAGGAGGAGAAAAGCATGATGGAAAGGAGAGGAAGTGAGTTATTGTAAGGTATAGAAGGGTCAGATGGGAGAGTGGTGAGAGAGGAAGAGAGACAGGAAGAGGAAGAGTAATATGGAGAATGAGCAATAGATGGGGGGAGGGCAGAGAGAGTTGAAGGAGGGGAGGGAGAGAAGAAGAGAAGAAAGCCAAGATCTTCATTAGCTTTGTTACAAAAGGTAATTTGTCTTTCACCACGTCCTCACTCTCACACACATAAACATGAATACAAACACACTTAAGAATACCCACACTATGCTTTTGATTGATGAAACTGGCAAAAGACAGAGACGGAGAGAGGGAAAGAGAAGAAAAGGGAGACAACTAAGCCGACAGGACGGCAGTCAAAGAAATAATGAGTTGGAGAGGATATAAAAGAAAACAGAGGAGGAAGGCCAGATCAGAAAGTGTCAGCTGAATAAAGGAGGAGTAATGGCCATGTGAATAGAAAGGGGGAAGGCTAAGTGTCAGCTGGCTTTTAAAAATTAGAATACCCCTCAGTACGGCCCATCTGACAGAATGAAAATGAGAGGGGCGAAAAGAGAGTAGTGTTACAGTCAAGACCATCTAAGACCAAGACAAGATCAAGACCAGACCAATACACATATATGAGCTTTTAATATAAATTACATAGTTTTTTTCTTTTTTCTTCTTGCAAAGTGCAGTAAAGGGAACAAGGTCTAAATCTAATTAGTGTTTGCAGCGCTCCCCTTTGCCTTTAAACCAGCAGCACTTCTTTTTGGTTTGGTTTGGTTTTGCACACAGTTTCTCCTGGTACTGCTAAAGTTCTTGTGTAGATTCAGGTTGTCCCAGTGTCCTTATTATTATGAGTTCTAGTAGGTTCTTTATGGGCTTGTTGTCCTGCACAATGAAACTGGGATCAATCAGACAGCTGAGGGTGTTGTGTGATAAAAATCAAAAACATCTATTGCCTAAAACGTCCAGACAGTACTATGTGTACAAAACCTTGTTACTGGCATTGACAAAAGGGAAAACAAAATATTCAAATATCAGAAAGAAAAGACAAATGGCAAGGTCAACATGTAACATAACCCACAACACATGGGCATGGCCAGTCAGCAACGATAGCATAACCACAACAATCAATATATTCCGCAAACATCCACAGAAAATGAAGACAGAAAAAGTTTTTCAGTTGCTATTCTGGTAAAGACTGAATCAGTAAGTATTTATTTCCAAACATCATCTGGAACATGAGAAATGTAATCCCCCTGTTTGTCTCCATGAATAAGCAGCAAAACTGTGTTAATGTTTTCATTAACTGAATGACGCATGTCTGTCTTTATGGTAAGAACTAAAATCAATTTGTTAGATTGCTGTAATGGTGAACCTATAGTTCTGCATGACTTCATACTGAACTGAAATAAAGTGATGTGACATAAGTTTAACTGATTTAGACACAGCTATGAACCCTCACCTCGCACTGGGAGAAAGAGGGAGGACAGAGGGACAGAAGATGACAAGGGAAGAGTCAGGTGTCAGAACATATTGAAGGAAGCAATTGTCACTAAATAAGGTCACTTATCTGTGGGTCTACATGTGTCACTTTGATGCTAAAAGTTCCCTTTTTTTCTTCCTCTATGAAATATCATTATGCCCCTTTGCAGATACGTCACCAAAGTCAGACACTAAACACACATGACACAAAAAGACAACTGATCGTTGTCTTAGATCACACACACTGTGATGAGGAGTCCAGGTATGACCCAACATGACTCGCTACTGCACAAGTTTATTGAAGAAATACCATATTCTCATCCTTGACAATCTCTGTTTCCCCTACACAAACACACACACACAACAAACTGTCTGTGCTTCCATTAATATTACCCTTGTGTGCAATGCAGAGATATGCAAATGACTCTTCAAGTGAACTGCTGGAGAGGAGAGGAGTGAAGGATCACATATGTATGTAAGTATTTGAGGAGGATGGTCAAAGGCAGAGAAGAAACGTGTGCATGTGTGTGTTTCTACATGACCACAGATGCAAGCACACACATTTTGTATAGCATGTGCAGCTACACATTTACTGTCTCAGCACATGTAGCCTATACTGTGTAAACATTTGCACCCCCATGCTGGACTTGTATGTGAATACACATTGGCAGCTGTGTGCACAGCACATGGTATCTGTATGACTGCATGTGCACGCTCTACATGTACACCCGTGTTTAAAACCCAACACAAAAACGTGTGTGCGCCAAGCAGAAAATACTTAATGTATTAAGTTTATTGGCAGCTGTAGGGAGACAGAGTCAAGGAGCCGAATCTCATTATAGGACCTCCCAGCTGCCCCCCACAAGGAGTGATGCAGTGCATTCATTATCACACACATGCCTGCACAAACGTGTGTGCGTAAGAGAGACAGAGAGAGATTCCGTGCATGTGTCATCCACATGTACTCAAAAAAACAATGAAAATCCGGATTTTGTTAACTTTGTTTTTGATCTATGGGATGGGTTTGGAGGCAGGATCCTCCCGCACTGACAAGAGGAGGGTAACTGGAAAAGGGCAGGGAGAGAGAGAGAGAGAGAGAGAGAGAGAGGGAGGGAGAGAGAGAGAGAGAGAGAGGGAGTGAGAGAGAGAGAGAATACTGCAGTGTCTAAACAGTGAAGAAGACGAGAACGGAACAAAGCTCGCTGAAACATTCATGAGCCCACAACAGCCTTTAAAACACGCGCAAAACAGTAAAAGGATAGAGTGACGGTGTGTGCGCATCTATAGATCATATGAGTCACAGCAAAGAAACTAAATTCTCAAAACGGGAAAGGATGCAGCTGAAGACAAAATGTTTCTATACTTCGGTCCCATCTTTCTTGCGTGAATTTATTGTGCTTGACAGTGATTTTTATTTTTTCTTTGCTTTCCTCCTTTTCTTAAAATCCACTAACATTCAGTCAAGTGTAACAGATCTGAGTATCCGTGCGTAAAATCAGTAATCCTCCAACTCACCTATCTGCACTGAGCTGGGGAAAGCCCCGGTCGCCAGACCCCAAAGGGCGGAATACACCCCGAGAAAGTGCCAAGAAAAAATAACAATCCTCATTTTTCTTTCCTTCAATCCCTTTAGAAAGTGTTGGGAGACATTGGGAGAGCGGGGAGATGCGAGAGAGAGAATAAGGCGCCAGGAAAGAGGAAAAAAGAAGAAAGATGAGAGGTTTTGAGGCTCCCCCGTTTGTCCAGCGGTATTCCTATTCCATGGTGGATTCGTTCGTTTCTTTGCCTGCAGTGTCCGCTCAGTAGAGAGCTTTGACTCCGGTGCACATGGAAAGACCGGGCGAGAGAAAGTGGGGAAACTCGCTAGAATGATTGGCGAGCTGAGAGAACAGTCTGCATGGAGGAACTGGACATGCGCGCCCCGTCTCTCTCTCTCTCCCACACACCCTCTTTCTTTCTCGTTCTCTTTCTCAGAGAGACTGTTTCGCTCTCTACCATCTCTTCCTCTCCATCCTCTACTTTTCCCTTCCCCGTGTTTCGATTTTGAATAAAATAAGACGATCCGCGTGAGTGCGTGTGTGTGTGTGTTTACGCGCACTACCCCATGTTCCTGCGTCTTATGTACGCTTTAGAGTATCTGACCCAGCAGGACATGTTCTAATCAGTCAGCACTGCCCCATTTCATTCGTCTTTAGTATAAGTTGAAGAAGAAAATGTTTTATGTGAGAAACGAAAAGCGAGGACTGCTGGTTTGTTGTGTTTTCATTAGTGAGGCAGACTGAAGCGCGAATGAGACAGAGAGCTACTTGCGTTTACGCAGCTGTATTACAAACTCGATCCATCCTGACGCATTGATCCACTCCGCGACCAAACCTGTCTCTGTGTCCCACCAAGGCAGCAGCAGCATGCAGGACGACTGACAGAGGCCGCCTGCAGCTGCGAGACGTCCTGCGCTCCCGCTATAATGATCATCACTGTTTCAGCGTCACCACCATCACGCACCGACATCTGGCCACCGAAGGGAAGAAAAAACAAAACCTCAAGAAAGAAAGCGCGATCACCCTGCGACACAGAGTGACACAAGCCAGACATAATGACGTGCTTTGTGCAGCCTAAAACAAACTGTGAAAATAGAATCATAGCCCGCGCCACAGTGTATTAGTGCATTATGTTATAACCATATCCCACTGAGAGTCGTTTTAGCCTGTAGGCACTGCAGCAGGTCGGTAAAACTGACAGACGGACTGGGATCGCGAAGTTCCACGGTGAAGAGCACGGTTGGGTTTTTCCAGATGGCGAAACTAAAGGGATGCTGCACGGCTGGTTCCAATGAAAGACGCAGGCTGTGCATCTCTGAGGGGGTTTCCCGGTCGGCAGCAGAGCACATGAGTAAATCAAACAGTCTGGAAAAATGCGACTTTAACATTTCTTACATGTTACACTAAAATTTTCTACACAGTTAGGATGTTAATTTACTTCAAATGAGACTTGGCTCCAGGTCTCCTTTAGTAACAGAACTGTATGCACACAGGCCCCCAGTTTATTTTAAAGTTAAGTTTATGAACTACATTCTTCTGAATGAATGAACACTCTTCTAACTTCTGGATTTCCCCCATGGGGGATGAATAAAGTATCTATCTATCTATCTATCTATCTATCTATCTATCTATCTGCATAGAAGTCAATGCAGCCAACTTAACCGTGTCCCATACACAGAGTGGCATGAAAAAACAGAACCCTGTCTATTTGAACTAATATCAGGGAATAAATGGAAACGTGTGTTCATACTGAACATTCAATTATTGACAGTGGAGGTTGGAAAGAGTATGTGAAACCTTGAGTCAAGTTAATGAAACAAAACTGGAGGTGTGGGATAGAGCTGCTCAACACTCGAAGATTCAGAGTCTGATTTCACAACAACCTTATTAATTAACAATGTCTAAAAACGTATGATCAAGTGTTAATTTGCATAAAGTTGAAAAGAATCCAAAGTTATCTCAAAGTGTTTATATCTAAATCAGTTCACAGACAAACTGTGGAGATACAGATTTAGTATTGTGGCTCAAACTAATAACTAAATGCTTAAGGGGATATTTGGAGTTAACGTCCATGTTCATGAGCCTGAAAGAGATCTACACATCAACATGAAACTATCTCATTGGTGAAGTATGGGGAGCATCATGATTTGGGGCTGCTTTGCTGTCTGTGGACCTGGTCGATTGTCATGACTGAAGGGAACAGGAATTTTCAATATTATTAGGGTATCCAACAGGATAAGGTCAGGATGGCTGTGCACCAGTTGAAGCTCAGCAGGACCTGAGTGATGCAGTAGGACAATAACTCTAAACAAAGTAAATCTACTGTAGATTGACTTCAAGCACCAAAAAGCCTTTTGGAGTGGTCCAGCTCTTGTATTTCTTGTGGTCCAAACAATTATATTTCTCTGTACTTGTGACTAAGATGATGTTCAGGTCACATTTTTGATCAGTTATTGCAGAAAATAGGTATTTCCAAATGTTCAAATACTTTTTTTGCCACTGCACTGATCTAAGGACCAGAGCTCAGTGGACAGGCTTCCATCAATTAGTGTGCAGTGATCGATTATGAAATCAAACTGCTACATGCAGACAGGAGTTTGAAGGGGAGAACTCAGTGAACACAAACACAACACTAAGGCATTTCGCTGATTAGTTTGTTATTTATGTTATCCTGCAGGCTGAGTTAACTGGCCTTCATGGCATATTAACGTGTGTACCTCACTTCAGACACGCGGATAGATGACAAATTAAAGGATAAAACAGAATGCTATTCTGATGGGAGGGAGCTCTTTTCAAGAGGACAATGCCAGCTTCTGACAGCCACAGACATGCAATATCATTACCTGAAAACTGGCATCACACTGCAAATACACACAGGGAGAGCCGAGCCTTAGTTCTTACTTAATGTCATTTGAAATAAATGTGGGGTATCAGAATGATTTATTTTTAGAAATGTGTTGCAAATAGAAATGAAAGGCCAAATCAGCAGCAGGTTCTGTAGAATCTAAATGATGCTTCCAGTCTTTTAACATAAGCAAGCTGTAATGTCCACATCCCTGATTAATCCACTATATATTTGCAAGAAAAACTGATGGCAACACTTGGCTTCTGATGTCAGTAAACATTATTATGGGCTCAGGTGGAAGGCATGAAAGACCATCACTGTTTGCATTTATCAGCCTAGAAATATTGTATTTGTTGATATTTGTAACTTTTGGTGAAGATCAGATCACATTTCATTTATGCAGAAAACACAGTGTCATTACTTTTGCTTGCAACTGTAATTCCCAGTAGAAACATCAGTTTATATTTTAAGGAGAGTTTCTCCTGGTAACTTATCATAAAACTTGCATCTATAACATTCCCACTGCACTTTGTGGTGGGTTTTTATAGCAGTAGGCTTACCAGAAGAAGAAAACTCTGGATTAAGCCATCCATACAATAATTTAGTACTCTAATTTAATAAGAATAATAAAATGTATTTTTATGGTGATTCTCTGTGGTTTATTTTTAGGCCACAATAAGTGCAGATGTAAAATCATTAACAAAATGTCTCATAAAAGGGGTTTATTGACTCATTTCCCATACTTATTTATGAATGCTCACTGAATGTGATAATGACTTGTACTGCTGTCTCTTAGCAGTTAGTTTTTTCATGTTTGTACAGTCTAACTTAGGTTTAACTGAGTGGCCTATTAAAATAGTGCTGAGGGTTGTGGCAAATTTACACATTGAAATGTTTCTGCTGCCGAATTACCCAGACCTAATGATTGTGGGCAACAATCAGTATATTTTTTTTAACCTTGAGTTATGTTTGCATGATGGCACTCACACATACACAGACACATATCCAGACACTTCAACACAGCAGGTTTGTGAGGCCTCCCTGTGGGACTATTTTCCCTTTACAGAGAGGTGACTTGTTAGGTGTTTAAAGGCATCATTAAAGTGATATATCTCACTGAACTCCACATGACACCATTAATGGCCAACCTTTGACATTAATGGCTCTTGGAAAACATATTAACTATAAGCATCCAGCATTTTCTTTCATCAGTAATCTATATTAGCAATCATAAAAAAAATAAATCTCTGAAATAAGATGCTTTTCATTCAAGACAAAGTATCCAAAACCAAGCAGTAGGACCCAGCTTGTATGGGCATTTATCAACAATGCTACTCAAGATTTATGTGATATGTGATTTCCTTCTTGTCCTTATGAGCAAAAATGTGATTATATGGCTCATATGTTTGAGTATATGCATATAGACATAGACTGATCAATCAAAACAAATCATTCAATTAACTGTTGTATTGTGACACAATGTGTTTGTGATGTCCAGCTGACAAACAGGTGCAAAGGATCAATATTTACCGTAGCTAAAAGTTAATACATCATGCAGGAAATCTCCTTGACATGAATGTATTGAATACTTATTTGTCCTTGAGAGGGCTGAGACTGGGAGTATAACAAGTTACAATAAAAGGTCCAATAGATCAAGTAAGCAAGTAATAGCAAAAAACAGTTGTTTTACACCATCAACAAACACCGAACCTCTGCCAGCACTAATGACACACCTAAAAAATATATGCATTTTGTTTATTTTCCTGTTGTATTGCTGTATCTCTGGTGTTGCCCATTTGATTCTGGTGCCTCAAAAGGGGCAAAAATGGATCATGACAATAAAACACATTATTAATGCACAGTAATTCAATTAAATTCAATTCAATTTATTTGTATAGCGCCAAATCACAATACAAATCATCGCAAGGCACTTTACAGAGACCAGAAAGTATTATGTGTAGTTAAGAATAAACTGGTTTTATTTAACCAAAAATAAATTTTATTCAAAAAATTAGTCTTTTGTATGAGTCATCATGGTCAGGAATCTAATGCTGTCCACAGTGCTGACAAAAACAACTAATGCTATTGCCCATGCATGACTTCTTTCAACTCATTATAATGCTTAACTGAACACAGTGAATTAGTGATTATGACACTAAACTTTTCATTAAGTGACAATTCTAATGCAATTAAGCATTCACAGTACTAGTAGAAAAAGTAAGTGAACACTTGGATTTAAAAACTGGCTGGCAGCAGTAACCTTTGCAGATCAGATCAGCACAATGTTCAGGAGGATTCAGAACCATTTTTCCTCACAGAACTACATCAGCCCAGTCATAATCTCAGGATGTCTGCTGTGAACTGCCCTCTAGTGACCCTTCTTCTGCAACGCTGTTGGATTAGGTTCTGGGCTCTGTATGGGCCACTGCAAAATGCAAATGTTGTGTTTGAATTTGTTCTGTAGAAGAATTACCTTAACATTACCCTGTAAAATATGTCAATTAACTTGGGATTTGTTTTCCCCTCCAGTAGAGTGAGGCCCAGAGTCAGTGTAACAGCCTCAAAACATCACCACTCCCCCCCTACTTCACTGCTGAGAAGATGTTTTCATGTTCTTGTACAGAGCACTTTTAACAGCATATATAGTGCTGTGTTCTTCCCAAACAATGCAAGCTTGGTTTCAGTAGTCCATAAAACATTTTCCCAGTAGTGTTCAAAATTCAGGCACAGTGATGTTTTCTTTTCCACTGTGTCTTTGAAGTCATCTTAGCTGGGTGCACACTTCTAGGGAGAAAAGCAAAAATACTTGTCTTCACTTATAGATAATTTATTTATCCATGAACTGATGATGATCTAAATGCATTGAGATTACTTTTAAGCTTTTCCATCTATACTCAAATCCGGAGTTGCAAGTCCTAGAATCACAGGTCACATCAATTAATATGTCATGTGACTAGCAAACTCTAAATGTTAAGTCAGAATAGTCCTAACTAACATGTCATTCCTGTTTCATTGAGGAGACTCCAGGTTTGCTATTAAGTCCAGTTAACTTATGTGGAAGTTATTAGTCTGAAGGGCTCTGACCATGGTGCTGAAATCAAACTGTGGTATGTTATGAGTTCACAACCTACACTATGAATGTTCACTATGAAAGTATTTATTATGGCTAAAAACAACATAATGATTTGCATTTTATTAACTAACATAGATTGAGTTTGGGCATTACTGTAATTTGCCCTTTATTTACCCTTATTTTAAGACATATTTACACATAAATACAAAATATTTTAAAGGGTCTAATTACTTTTCTTGCCACTGTATAGTGTAGCACTATATTTCTTATTATCCATCTCATTACATACAAATGATGTCACAGTTAAAACTTTTTGCTCATTCTCCCATATTTGATTTTACATCTATTCTGTATATCTGTATCCAACACATCTAAATCCATTCACCCACTGCTTCCAGGCCTCAGCTGACCAAAGTCAATTACTTATCTCACAATCAATACACCACCTTGGTAATAAAGAACCATCAACAGAAAGTGGTAATTGACACAGAGGTGCTCTGACCATATTGAGTGAAAACTCACATGAGAATAGTGATGTTGAAGAAATATTTTGGTATTTCTTGGCAAATCACATGAACAGTTCTATCTTGTACTCCATTACCCCATTGCATGGTGCAAAATATATTTAATGAGATTGAGATTATAGTCCATACTGACATATGGACTATAATCTCAATAGAGGATGTCTCAATAGAGGAGTACACTTGTGAAGTACAAATTAACAAGCCTAATGCCAAGACTACTGGCCCAAGCTCAAACACGACATGACGAACCCTTTGGCCCAGTGCCAGCATCTGAACTGCCTTTAAAACTCTGCCAAACCTGACTGGATTATAGCTGATTCACCATCATGTCAGATTCATGGCTTTTGAGCTCCCAATCCACACAAAAATCACAAACATGGTTATAATTTTAACCATAATAGCTGCACAGCTCAAGGGATGACAATTGGTCACTCCACCACTTTGGTCCAGTCTGAAACATCTCAACAAAAGCTGGATAGATTACTAGAAAATTTAGTACAAATATTTTTGATTCAGTGGGCATGAATCGTATTGACTTCACTCAAAGACAATAGTCTTAGAACTTGGAGACAAAATGAAGAGTTAGTTGAGGGGCGGATGTTTAAAAAAGAAAGAAAGGACAGAAAAAAGTTAGGTCATTAATGTGTTTTCAGTTGCATGAGAAATAAAGTAAAATGCGTTTGTGAATGTGTATACCTCTGTTTCTGTTTTGTTTGATTTAGATTTGGCCTAGCTCCTATTTTTGCTGTCATCATGCAGAGCAAGTCATTAGACACAGACCTCCCATAGACTGCACTTCACACACATCTATCAATGTATCCATCAGTGTCACGGGTGTTATATGTTGAATTGGTGCCAGCAGTCACCCAGCCAACTTGTCACCACTCCTGCTTGAAAGGTTACAAGAATAAACCTTCTCCCCTCCAGTTTCATCTCTGGTAATTCATCCATCCATCCATTCATTCACTCTATCTCCATGCGCTGTGTGATGACTCATCAATCTAAATGTCCTTCTCCTCCTCCCCATCATCTCCCCCTTCCCCACCCTCCTCATACTCCTTTTCCTACAGCTCCTCTGCCTTATCCTCCACCTAAGCCATGCGCCCTATGACTCATCCCTTTAACTGTATTTCTCCAACTTTCCATCCTCCTTTACCCCTCCTGCATTTCTTTTAGCACACCATTAAGGTAATATCAGCACCCACCAGCCCTTTCTGTATCTTTCCTTCACTGTATCTTTCCTTCACCTTTATCTTTTCATCTCCTTTTTGCCCCAAAGCCTCTTTCCTCAAATTCAGCCTAGTGTATGAAGTAAACTCACTTTTCTTATTTATGCTGAAGACTCTTTTTTTTGCAATACCCTCTCCTGCCTTTCTCACTCATTTTTTTCTTCCTCTTTCTCTCTCCACCTGAAACCTCTGCATCTGTTTTGTGTCTTATTGGAAACAAACAAAATGAACATTAGCAGATGCAAACAAGTAACGGTGATACACTGTAAGGTTACAGCTGGGGACTCAGATCAATGCAAGTTAATGGCAGCTGGTGAGGAGTGCATTTATTACTGTACATGCAGCAGCAGCTGTTCAGTCCCTGTGACATCAGGCTGATTTCTTCAGTGAAAGGATGGATGACATATAAATATAAAAAAAAAAAAAAAACTGAAGAAATTGGGCATGTATTGTAGATTGTAGTCATGGGTGTTATTTCCATGGCTGACAACCTTCTTTTTTTCGTTAAAAATCCACAACTGTCCTGAAATGTAGTTAAAAACAGCAGAAAACAAGCATCTTTGTTAAAAGTTGGCTTTGATGGCCCTTAACCATGAAAATGTCATTGCAAACCAAAATGAGGCTTATACTGTAGCAATGCAAGGCTGAATCAAGAGGTGCATGTTTTGTAGTTTCATACACATTTCAAAAGCTTCGAAGGACTCTGCCTTGAAGATTGACTGAACTAGCACACACATTACGGTTATACACTTCACTCAGCCAGACTCCCCACACCTGTTGAATTAGCCCTCTGTGCTGATAAACCATGACTTGTAAATAAATGGTATTAAGGTTTGATTCAAAGTGGCAGCGTGCCTTATTGAAATGACTAATGGCAAGAATTAACGTCAGGCTAAATTACAGGCAGCTGAAACTATGAGGTAGCTTGTAATTCACCAATTAAGTCAGCACAGTTATGCTCATCATTGTCATTGTTGGTCATTATTGGTTTCTACTACTGAAATTGATTAATGTCTGAAGAACTTACTCTAAATGACAAATGCACGTAACAGTATTGACACATACTCACATATTCTGCCAATGGTTTGAGTTTGTCTTAAAGTTAGGGTTTGATAATACAAACAGTAGTTTTAACAGCAAAATTCCAAAGCAGTACTTTTCTCTGTCTCAATGTCTTAAAACTTTTCATGAAAAACAATATACATTTGCATATATCATGTACAGTTCATACAGTCATAGTAAATGCTGTCAATGTCTTAAACAAGTAAAGATAGTTTCATACTTATCTGTTACAATGAAATGCTATTTCTGTTAGTACAGATCTATTTCACCTCTTTTTATCTTAGACTGTATGTGTAATAATATAAGCTTGCACAAAGAGCTTCATCCACGCCAACAATAAATATGAATCTAGAGGAGCTCACAGAAGAGGATTAGTGTATGTGATACATAAAATAAGCAATCTTGGACATATTTTGGACTGTTCTGTTCAGCTTTATGAACAAATGTAATCAATTTGCACAGGATTTTGGTTTTTGCCCTTCTTTATTAATTATAAAGTCACCTTAGAGAAAAAGACATTTTAGCCATAGTACCTTTCATTAGTACCTGAAATTGTGTTTATATATAAAAGCTCAGAAGAAGCAACCAGGATTACTCTGGTGAGTTTTATCAACATAGTGGATGCAGAAAATGAATATTACAGTCTGGACCTAGCAGGCAAATTACCAGTGAGGCTAGCTGCCAGACCATTATATGCTATCCTTGGGTACCTGTCAGATAATGATTACCCTCTAGTGCAATGGTCCTGGATCTTCACACACCTTGTAAAAATGCCCTACCTGGGTTCTGGCAAGGAAGACTGTTTGACAGATCATACACACCACTGTCCCCACAGGCTGGCAGATGGCTAGAAACAGCCTTGATAATATTGTGCATATAAACACATGCACTCACTTAAATGTGCACTGATACTAATGTGTGTTTACCGATGCTACAGAAATACAGATACATATATGAATTTGTGCACATATGAAAAGATACAACTGGACAGACTGACGTGCTGTTGGATCTGCCCATTTTTTAATATTTTGTGCTTTCATGTTTTTTTTACTGAATGGATATACATAGAGTCACTCTCTATATCTCTCAGTCAGGTCTCAATGCCAACTCCTTTCTCCTTTTCAGTGAACCTGCCATGGGCCAACATAAAACATCTGGGAGTTCACACTGTTTGTAAGGGTGTGCGTTCACCCTGAGAGAACACTAGATTTGCAGTGAGCCCCTGTTTGTGTGTGTGTGTTCGCTTCTCAGCAAGCCTGCCAGGCTAAGAGTCCAACATCTGTGAGTTCAGATGTTTTCTAATGATATGCTAATGGTGCTGGAGGGAGACAGCACAGAGGCTAATGTAGCAGTCACACACCTCTGTCTCCATCTCTCCATCCCTACCAGTATCAAGATCTAACCAACTCTTGTTTTTCTTGCCATCTCACTGACTCTGTCCTCTTTTATTTTCATCTTTTAGACTGATTTATTCAAAGCTAAAGTTTTATAATTAATGAAAATATGATAATTTTACGTTATCTGCATTTTTCAGTGTAGTTAGGGGATGCTGTAAGTGCCATATTTATTTTGTTTACTGTTTCTATGCTGTGTATTAAATCTTTTGTTTGCTGTTGTGCTACCTTTTCTAAACGATGATGCCAGTAAATGCTATTCAAAAGTTAATGTGAACTTGAACTTCAATCCAACCTTTATTTTGTTTTCATCCCATCAGCAGACATGCATTATAGAATTCATGAACAGTTACATTTTAGATTAGATTAGATAAGATTAGAGTATAGATAACAATGAGGTGAGACACTCCCAGCAAAACTCTGCTCTTTACTGATGGTAATCGAAGTCGTGTTTAAGCTACTACAATGTGTGGAAAGTTAAAAAATTTCAGCATTGAGCAGCTTTTACTCCAATACATTCACTACATGGTGTCTCCTATGGGTTTTACCTTTACACTGCAGCAAAATGTGGGAAGCTATTATCACTTTGGTGTACTATATCAAACTAGAGATATACTAATATAATTCAATTGCGAGATGTTACAGAAAAACTGACATTACATACACCGATGTGTTCTGTCACCAAATAACCTCAGATGTTAAAATCAAGCTTGAGTAAAAGTTACATAACTACTTATGTTGTTTTTGATGACATGGCCTGAATGTGGCAGAAGACGTAAGAAAAAAGACATTTCTTTCCAAGGCTTGGAAGAAGTCTTATCAGCTTGTATATTTGATATGCAAATAGAGACCTAACAAAGACAATGACGGAGACTATTGAGCTACTGGGAGCAGCAATGTGTGTCAAATTAATAAAGCTAAAGAAAATAAATGGAACTGCATGGATGTGTCAATCCCAATATACTGCATATACAGTGGGTACGGAAAGTATTCAGACCCCTTTAAATTTTTTGCTCTTTGTGTCATTGCAGCCATTTGCCAGAATCAAAAAAGTTCATTTTATTTCTCATTAATGTACACTCAGCACCCCATCTTGACAGAAAAAAACTGAAATGTAGAAATTTTTGCAAATTTATTAAAAAAGAAAAACTGAACTATCACATGGTCATAAGTATTCAGACCCTTTGCAGTGACACTCATATTTAACTCACATGCTGTCCATTTCTTCTGATCCTCCTTGAGATGGTTCTGTTCCTTCATTGGAGTCCAGCTGTGTTTAATTAAACTGATTGGACTTGATTAGGAAAGGCACACACCTGTCTATATAAGACCTTACAGCTCACAGTGCATGTCAGAGCAAATGAGAATCATGAGGTCGAAGGAACTGCCCAAGGAGCTCAGAGACAGAATTGTGGCAAGGCACAGATCTGGCCAAGGTTACAAAAGAATTTCTGCAGCACTCAAGGTTCCTAAGAGCACAGTGGCCTCCATAATCCTCAAATGGAAAAAGTTTGGGACGACCAGAAGTCTTCCTAGACCTGGCCGTCCAGCCAAACTGAGCAATCGTGGGAGAAGAGCCTTGGTGAGAGAGGTAAAGAAGAACCCAAAGATCACTGTGGCTGAGCTCCAGAGATGCAGTAGGGAGATGGGAGAAAGTTCCACAAAGTCAACTATCACTGCAGCCCTCCACCAGTCGGGGCTTTATGGCAGAGTGGCCCGACAGAAGCCTCTCCTCAGTGCAAGACACATGAAAGCCCACATAGAGTTTGCCAAAAAACACATGAAGGACTCCCAGACAATGAGAAATAAGATTCTCTGGTCTGATAAGACCAAGATTGAACTTTTTGGCGTTAATTCTAAGCGGTATGTGTGGAGAAAACCAGGCACTGCTCATCACCTGCCCAATACAATCCCTACAGTGAAACATGGTGGTGGGAGCATCATGTTGTGGGGGTGTTTTTCAGCTGCAGGGACAGGACGACTGGTTGCAATTGAAGGAAAGATGAATGCGGCCAAGTACAGAGATATCCTGGAAGAAAACCTCTTCCAGAGTGCTCAGGACCTCAGACTGGGCCGAAGGTTCACCTTTCAACAGGACAATGACCCTAAGCACACAGCTAAAATAACAACGGAGTGGCTTCGGAACAACTCTGTGACCCTTCTTGACTGGCCCAGCCAGAGTCCTGACCTAAACCCAATTGAGCATCTCTGGAGAGACCCGAAAATGGCTGTCCACCAACGTTCACCATCCAACCTGACAGAACTGGAGAGGATCTGCAAGGAAGAATGGCAGAGGATCCCCAAATCCAGGTGTGACAAAACTTGTTGCATCATTCCCAAGAAGACTCATGGCTGTACTAGCTCAAAAGGGTGCTTCTACTCAATACTGAGCACAGGGTCTGAATACTTACGACCATGTGATATTTCAGTTTTTCTTTTGTATTAAATTTGCAAAAATTTCTACATTTCTGTTTTTTTCTGTCAAGATGGGGTGCTGAGTGTACATTAATGAGAAATAAAATGAACTTTTTTGATTTTGGCAAATGGCTGCAATGACACAAAGAGTGAAAAATTTAAAGGGGTCTGAATACTTTCCGTACCCACTGTATAATATTCAAGTATCAGTTATTACTTAAACAGATACTCTTCTCTAACAGGATGCAGTGACATTGATTTGTCAGCATATACAGTGAGCAAATTTCTATTCTAATCTATGTTCAGTTTGTCTCCTAATATAGTGAAGTTTTTCTTGATGTGACTAAAATTAGTTTTCTAATACTCTGTCTGATCAAACCTATATGAGAACTGTACTTTTCAATTTTTTAATTTCTGTTTTAATGCTCTTACTGAAATTAAAATAAAAAATGTATATACCTCTTCTTACTTTGTCAAGGATCTTGCCTTTGACCTTCTCAACAGCATTTAAATAAATCTTTATGTGATCTTTCAGTAGATTTTAAATCAATGCCTGCTCCTCTTCACTTTCACTCACACACAAACACCATATCTGACCATCTCCATGTTCTATTCACCCCCACTGTTCCTTAATAATAATGCAAAGCCTAAACCCAATTGTGCCGTGCGTGCATGCGTGTGTGTGTGCGTGTGTGTGTGTGTGAGAGAGAGGAAGAGTGGGATTTTTCTGTGATGCAAATGTGCCTACAGTGAATTGACCTCAAAGAAATTGGATTGGAAGGGGGGATGTGGAGGTCTACATCTAGGCGTTTGTGTCAGCTGGATATAACTTGTGGTCTGTGTGTTTGTGGGCAGATCACATATGTCTTCATCCTGTGATCATCCTGTTGGTTGCTTAACATCAATGTATGTATTTAACGGAAGGCCCACCATCATTTGTGACATGCAGTATGTATTTATACACATTGACTGAAGCTAATCACTTTACACAGGCTTGAACATTAAAACAACCTAAAGAATTAGCAACATTCAAACTTCATGTACACACAGCACTGATGCTGTTGACCCGTACTGTGTTAAAATTCATCTCATGGAACAGCTTTTTCAGTAAAGTCAATCTTCATTGTTCCCAAAGGTAGATGCAGGATTTTCTAAATAATTAGAAAATATTGCTAAAATCCCAAACTTTTAATAATAACCATCATGACATCAGAAATACTCATACACAGCTCATAGTGTCTGGTCTCATATTTCTTCATAATGTTGATAAGTAGAGCCCTCTGAGAACGAATTCACTGCATAAATGAATATGTGTAATGGCCCCTTCAAGCGATGTTGCCCATAATTTAGGCTTGCTAAAAATGTGCCTTGTAAGCACACCACTGCTTTAAAGAGGCCAAACAGCGGCTGGATCCTGATAACTGAAACACGCAGAGGCATGTACCCCTTCTTCATATACTGCTGCATGGAGATAAACCACATTAACAAACTGCTTATTACTGTTGGGGAAAACATCCACAACTTAGTGAACATGGCCCAGAGTCCAAACATATGAAGTGATAATGTCACTAAAAAAACAGCTTGAGGGGATGTCTGTACACATGTCTAAGAGTTTGGGCGTGTTAGTCATGTTAAAATAATGGTAAGCAATGTACATTCTAACTTATAAATTACCACATTGTGGCTTATGTCTTCCTCAGCCAGCCGAGTTACACTTTACATTCATGCTAGACTGTACAACACCAGTAACAATGAGGCCCCTGACCTCTACTTAAGATTTGAAGAAATTCCCTCAAGGTGTTCCTGAGCTATCACATTCACAACAATGGGATATTTCGATGGACAGACAACCCAAGAGCAGCTATCAACAACAGGAAGGGCTAAAAATGATAATCCAGATTTTGGCTGCAGTACACAATAAAAGTAGGTATCATTATTCAGACTAAATTTGAGCCCCCTAAACTCCTATTTCTTCACCCCTCACAATATGTCTGGCCTGAATGAGCACATCCTAACTCCAACACACACATAACCGTAAAAAAGGGTTACCCACACGTTTAAAAATACTGAAACTCTTTCAAAAGACAAAACAAAGACAGTTGTGGGCAGTGCTCTGTTAATGTGGCACCTTATGTGTCAGACAATTTGGCATTGCTTTCTGTTATAAGTTAGTAATACACTTTAATAATTACACACAAGACCAGAAAAAGACACACAAAAAATTTTTCTTCAACACAAAAACAAGATATAATCTACTTTTATTTTAATTTGAATTTACTTCAAATTGAAATTTGAATAAATATGATTTATCAACTTATGTCTCTGTCTCTTCTGGATCAAATGGTCTTCAGCAAAACTTATTCCAAAGACACACACGCTCACATAAAACTACAAAGTCTAAGAGAAGGACATATAGATGCCAGCAGAAATGCTGTGTTACTGATCTCACCAGTGTTTGGTACAAAGCAGGTGCTCATGAATATTCAAAACACTGGAAGTGGTCTTCTTTTCAACCTAATAAACATTATCCATGTGCATGCATGTGTGTGAGTAGGTGGGTGAAGGTGTATTTAGGCTACATGGGCTTATAGAAAATAGGAAGGTATGTCTGTTCATGCCACTGTGTGTGAGAGTTTTTTTTATTTTTTTTTATCAATGTTCTAGCTATTCCAACTGCAGTTTAGAATCACAATACTCTCTTGTCTGCTGGCGTCTTGTCTCTCATTAGTATGCACGGTCGGGTTCACCATAGGAAACTCAATTTAGTAGGAATTATTCACAACATTCTGCAAGAATGCAGGAAACTGTAAGTTTTCTTTGTGCCAGTAACATTACAGCCATTCAGCTATCCTAAGGTTATTTGCCTCTGTTATGCCGCCAAGGAATGACATTAATTGTGTTGTGACAGCCAGGTATGAATTCCCATGATCAGTAATGATGCCCTGTTCTGCTTTTTTGCTCATTTCATTTCATCTACCTAATGTTAGCTCCTTGAGATCATTTTTATCACTTCACTGATTAAAAATTGCTGTGGCTACATAGAACCTATTCAGTAAAACACAGAAAATACAAATTTATCTTCCATCTTTCTTCTTAGATTGTACAAGTACAATACAAGCACAACAATAATCTATTTATAAGACAAACATCTTTGTGCTATCTCAGATTACTTTCCCTATGTGTGTGTGTGTATGTGTATATATATATATATATATATATATATATATATATATATATATATATTTGTTTACTAATTTATACATACACAGTCTACAAAACTAAGTTTTGGTTTTAGAACACTGACTCAGAGGGTATTAAAAGTGACTGACATTAATCAACAGAGAAACATCCTTGAATGACAAAGTGAAAACAGATTCCTACAGGTGTGTGTGTGTGTGTGTGTGTGTGTGTGTGTGTGTGTGAGTGTGTGTGAGAGAGAGAGAGAGAGAGAGAGAGCGAGAGAGAGAGAGAGACTATGGGAATGACAACAATTGCTATGTTCCTCCTCATCCTGTCCTCTTGTTTGGCTTGTTAGTGAGAAACAGAACCAGAGCTGCTTCCTTAATCAGCATCAATAATGAAACACTTGTTTGTTTTCACTGTAAACGACAGAAAATCATGTCAGCGGTGCACACACACCTCAACATGTGTCATATGTGTGTATGTGTGGGACAGATAGTGAGTGTATGTGTGTATGTGTGTGTGTGCCAAGCCTTGCATGACAATACTTTATGCATGAGCACCACCGCAGGAATAAAATTGTGATTAATTATTTAATTCAAGATTTGCATGGCATTTATGATTTTATGCAAATGTGTTAATCAGTGTTGAAATGTATAAAATATCAACAAAATATTACAGAACTGTTTGTGCTATATCTGTGGCATCGTTGTGTTTTTTGTTTTTTTTTATTAAATGACACTGCTGTCAAGATGGCACACCTATTTTTGGTCCATATTAAAATACACATGTGGGTGTTGCTTTGTGTAACATCCTAGATTGCTAAAGTGTGTGTGTGTGTGAGAATACGGTTCAGGTGTGAGTTTTCTCAACACACATCAGTGTATCAGAGCATGATAAGTGTTAGCTGGTAGCTCAAGATACTCAAAGAGCACTTTGTCTCTTTGGGTGGGGTTTAGTTGGAAAGCTGTACCTGTCTCTTTTCATTTTCAAGAGCACTCTGTCATGTTACCATTTGGCATAAAAGCTTTCTGCCTGTGTGTCCCTTTTCATCTCTTCATTTCTGTCAATTGTCTTGGTGTCTCTCTGTCTGTGCGGCTTCTTGTTCACCGTTCTTGTTTTCAGCACAAAAGCTGCACTTTTCCACCAAAGAAAGGCCCATTAACTGCAGGTACATAACAGCCTTTAGCACAATGTTACAACCAAATAGTGTGGTATTTCTAATCATTGAAAATGTGTTATGTTAAAATGTTCAAAAATACTTTTCAATGAAGCTAAAACCCAAAAGGAGTCAAACAGATGTTTGTTCACAGTTTACTTGCACAGCTTCTGTAGTTTTAAATACAAAATAAAGAACTTGAGGTAGAACACGCTGATGGGGGCACAAATCGAAATTCATTCAGAACAAAGCTTATAGGGACTGCTCTTGGGTAAAGTGCAGCAGCATCATCTTTCATCATCCATCATCCATCATCAGCCTCAATCAAACACTTAGTAAAATTAAATAATAAATAAAGAATAAATAAATAAAACAACCACCATCAGGTCAAATACACATAGTATATGCTATACAGTGGGTACGGAAAGTATTCAGACCCCTTTAAATTTTTCACTCTTTGTGTCATTGCAGCCATTTGCCAAAATCAAAAAAGTTCATTTTATTTCTCATTAATGTACACTCAGCACCCCATCTTGACAGAAACAAACAGAAATGTAGAAATTTTAGCAAATTTATTAAAAAAGAAACACTGAAATATCACATGGTCATAAGTATTCAGACCCTGTGCTCAGTATTGAGTAGAAGCACCCTTTTGAGCTAGTACAGCCATGAGTCTTCTTGGGAATGATGCAACAAGTTTTTCACACCTGGATTTGGGGATCCTCTGCCATTCTTCCTTGCAGATCCTCTCCAGTTCTGTCAGGTTGGATGGTGAACGTTGGTGGACAGCCATTTTCAGGTCTCTCCAGAGATGCTCAATTGGGTTTAGGTCAGGGATTTGGCTGGGCCAGTCAAGAACGGTGACAGAGTTGTTCCGAAGCCACTCCTTTGTTATTTTAGCTGTGTGCTTAGCGTCATTGTCCTGTTGAAAGGTGAACCTTCGGCCCAGTCTGAGGTCCTGAGCACTCTGGAAGAGGTTTTCTTCCAGGATATCTCTGTACTTGGCCGCATTCATCTTTCCTTCAATTGCAACCAGTCGTCCTGTCCCTGCAGCTGAAAAACACCCCCACAACATGATGCTCCCACCACCATGTTTCACTGTAGGGATTGTATTGGGCAGGTGATGAGCAGTGCCTGGTTTTCTCCACACATACTGCTTAGAATTAACGCCAAAAAGTTCAATCTTGGTCTCATCAGACCAGAGAATCTTATTTCTCATAGTCTGGCAGTCCTTCATGTGTTTTTTGGCAAACTCTATGAGGGCTTTCATGTGTCTTGCACTGAAGAGAGGCTTCCGTCGGGCCACTCTGCCATAAAGCCCCGACTGGTGGAGGGCTGCAGTGATAGTTGACTTTGTGGAACTTTCTCCCATCGCCCTACTGCATCTCTGGAGCTCAGCCACAATGATCTTTGGGTTCTTCTTTACCTCTCTCACCAAGGCTCTTCTCCCACGATTGCTCAGTTTGGCTGGACGGCCAGGTCTAGGAAGAGTTCTGGTCGTCCCAAACTTTTTCCATTTGAGGATTATGGAGGCCACTGTGCTCTTAGGAACCTTGAGTGCTGCAGAAATTCTTTTGTAACCTTGGCCAGATCTTTGCCTTGCCACAATTCTGTCTCTGAGCTCCTTGGGCAGTTCCTTCGACCTCATGATTCTCATTTGCTCTGACATGCACTGTGAGCTGTAAGGTCTTATATAGACAGGTGTGTGCCTTTCCTAATCAAGTCCAATCAGTTTAATTAAACACAGCTGGACTCCAATGAAGGAGCAGAACCATCTCGAGGAGGATCAGAAGAAATGGACAGCATGTGAGTTAAATATGAGTGTCACTGCAAAGGGTCTGAATACTTATGACCATGTGATATTTCAGTTTTTCTTTTTTAATAAATTTGCAAAAATTTCTACATTTCTGTTTTTTTTCTGTCAAGATGGGGTGCTGAGTGTACATTAATGAGAAATAAAATGAACTTTTTTGATTTTGGCAAATGGCTGCAATGACACAAAGAGTGAAAAATTTAAAGGGGTCTGAATACTTTCCGTACCCACTGTATATCATGCTCTAGCCATATATGTACAATCTTATGGAAATTAGTATACAGTACTAGTATACAATACATAGTGGTATGTTTCATCTTTGCACTGCATGGCATGTGTTGTATTGTGCATTGTATTGTGTAAATGTAAATGTATGTATTGTGCACTAATTAACAAAAATCTGAGGAGCTAAACACAAACCAAATGTTTAAAACTGTGTTACAGAACCTTTTCTGATTATTAATACAAAATGTTTGATGACATGTTTCAACAAAAATAAACAAGCTACAGAGAAATATGGATGAGACAAAAAATCCTTAGATAAAACTACAATAAGCTGCTTTGTATCATCTAGCTGTATCATCGGTTGTTCCTGTCTTTAAATTTAAATGGCATGAAGCTAAACACACAGTGGGTGGTTCTTAATATGCAATCTGGTGTTTCATTAGTGTTTTGCTTGTATATCTAATGAATAATAATGGATGTTAAAACAAGAAAAAGAAAGAACAGATAGAGTTTATATATAGATGGTGGAAACATATGTTGTATTGACTAGCAGAGAAAATTTGAGAAAAGACATACACATGTTATAATTTAGCATACTTAAATGTGTTATTTGCTTAATATATTCTCTTGTTTCCCAATTTGAATGTCCCTGCAGCTGAACTAATGCCATTGGTCCAAAGGGGTGTTCATAAGAGGCACACTTGCTTTTTATTTATAATACTCATGATGCAAATTTAGTGAAAAAACTATTGTAGAATATACTAAAATTTTAGATTCAAAAAGAAAATGATTAAAAGGAAGTTGAGAGGTGAATTTGCAGCATTTGCAGTACTGCTAAGAATAAATTATATATGCAGATGTGCTAAGATTTTAGTGTTTGGGCAGATTACAATTCTAAACTCACTATCAATACACATCGACCCATGGAGTTAATATCAGATCAAAAATGTAGGACTCCAGCTTGGATTTTAACAGGAAAGGGGTTGAAAATATGAGCATCATGTTCCAAAATAATCTTTAGAGTTCTTCCACAAAAGCAATCCCAGCTCTCAGACTCCATGGCATTACAGAAACTATGTGGGGTGCATGCAAAAAAGGGGGGAAAAAAACCCAAAACAAAACATGGAAATTTATTCCAGGAGAGGATACTGTGACCAATTAAAAGGTGGGCTGGACAGAAAAGATAACAAAAAACAAAATCTAATGTATCAGAACTCGGTAGCCTTTTACAAGTATTTAAACTCTGTGTGTGCCTAATTTAAAATCAATCAAGGATTTGGATGAATGCTATTGGGTGTGTGGCTTTTCAAGATGCCTGCTGATATTTGTACACTTTTTGATCATCTCAGATTCTTTCCAATATCAATTACTTCATGTAAGACACCTTGAAATGACAGTATTATTCAGAGAATAACTAAATTAAACACCGTATTTACAAAGCATCTTAACAGAGGCAAATCTATCCATTTTCATTGCATCAGCCTAATTTCTCCCCCTCTTTCCTTCTTTTGCATTTTCTTTGATTTTTATTAGACCAAACATGATTTTTTTAGGAAATCAGATATATCAGATATCACACAAACACTTTCCTTTTTAAAGAAAAATGGTCAGAAGCACCTAACAAGACCAGACCGATTTCATAGTAAAACTGGTGCAACTACCAGATAAAAAATATGTGTTTAAATACTGTTACAAAATCACTTATTTAGACTTTCTAATCTTGTTCTCATATGCAAACACATCACATCGCCACAAACACAAACCTACACACACACACACACACACACACACACACACACACACACACACACACACACACACACACGCTTAATTAGTTATTTCCGGAGGTAGTGGGGAGCTAAATGCCAACCATCCGTCAGTGGTCTACTGCTTGAAACATGCTCTCTCTCTTAACCTCCTCCCATCTCTGCTTTCTTCTCTCTTCCTTTATGTTTCTGTCCATCTCAGGTTCAGTCTGTCCCCTCCTCTTTTTCCTATAATCCATCCTCACACTCATTCACCTTCTCACTCTCACAACATCGCCTATTTTTTAGATTGAACTTCACCTCCATTCCTTTCCTTCCTTTTCCTCTCTCACCTTATCTCTCAGTTTTTTCCCGCCCTGACTGAGCACCGACTGTGAGCAGTGAGAGAAGTTGCCTGACCTTTGCTGACCTTTATCTGCAAGGCAATGAGCTCCCTCTGTGTGTGCAGCTATTTATCTTGATAAATAAATAATAATAATATGTGAACAGAGATTAGTCCATACCATTTCCAGCTATAGCTAATGTTCAGGGACAGGTGCAGGCCAGGCAGAGTTCAGGATGTAATGAGTTAAATAGAACACAGGGGGGAAAGTGGAGGAAAACAAACAATAATAATAAAAAAAAAAAAACAACTAAAACTTGTCCTGTTTCAATACGCTATAGGCTTTACCACACTTTGCTTGAACACTGAAAATGTTCATGTACCATCACCAGCAATCAGGATAGTTATTTCCCACAGTATACTGACAGTGGCACTGTGAGTCCTTCATACATTTCCGTTTACTGTAACAACTGACAGCATTTTGGCACTGAGATACAGATATGTGACAAATAAAATGAAAAACTCAAATAAATGAATGGACGACCAAAATCAGACGCCTCCATACAAGAGATGAGTGGTCAGCGACTAGTTTGATGACTATGCAATGCTATGTCCCTCACTGTCACCAGGTCTTGACCCACATATGAGACATTTGGAACTGACCAGATAGACAGTACTCTCTACCATTATGCTGAAATAAACAAATTAGAGCAGAATGGTGCTTCTGCTATTAGTAAAGTCCAGAAACATGTAGAATCTGTGCAACAATGCACTGAAGCTGTTCAGGTGGTGAATATTGGTCCAACCAATCACTAAGACACTGCACATCACAAATTTTGTCCTTTGCCTAAGTCCATGAGGGTCCACATGGACCCCTGCAAACACGTGTAGCCCAAACTATGACATCACATTGACTGTCTGCACTCTACCTGCCTGTGCAATAAAAAAAGTAAGCCAGCTACGTGATCTGTTTCCCACACAGTGCAAGCCCACAACTGTCCATGTCTGTCCTTGAAGCCTAAAATAACTTTATCTCCACCTACCTTGTTTTGGTGCTGCCTGGTCTCATAGGCTATGGTACCATCATCTGTCATGAGAAGTGGGTATGTGTGAATAACTGAATGGCCAAAATCATCACAAAAATGTGTATTATGGCTGTTACCTATGAGCCAATCACTCACCGAACCACTGGAGAACCCTCCAGTTGACAAAAACAGTAGTTTTTACGTGATGAGTTCACAAGACAAGCGTGTGGAAAAAGAAATGGGCCACATTCATTCCTAGCCTCAGTACTGATGTCATGTCAAGATGTGGGACAGCAAAAGATTTAGCTCATGAGGCATTGTTTGAGGAATCATGTCTGAAGAGCCATGCCTCCCACCGTTTTCCTTGAATCAACACAAAAATCATTTCTTAAGAATGGCAGCATTTGCAGAAATGTGTTCACTGTATTTCGCCTGCGACATTTAATCCTCCCTCCCCTGCTGGTGACAATCAGACAAGGGCAGTTGGTGAGCAGAACGCACATAACCAAGTGCATGACAGCAGTGACTCAACTAATGCTGTCACGCTGGCCAATCCCCGACTTCTGGGGAACATTTTCTGAGATGAAAGGAGCAGTTGGCCAAATAACAGTTTGGGGCAGCCACTTTTTGTGTGAGATCTGAGTGGATCACTCTGTTGAATTTAGGGTTATTTCCGTCTGGAGAAAAAAACATTTGCCCTATTCACCACTTCACTCTATAAATTGAAGTGAATGGCCTTTTAAAAGTCTTATGGTGAAGAAAATTTCACCATTATCCTGACAAGTTAGATCAACTTTGTTTACTCCAACCTCTTTTAGATAGAGGCTTGTCACATTCTGCTGTCAGATGATTGTGTATATTTCCTCTGTCAGTTGAGGTTTTGGCAAAAGAGCTGTGTTCAGTGTCTCTGAAGGTGCTTCCTGTAGGGAGTGAGTTAGAGGGCACAGTGTGTGCTTAAATCCCCAAAGGAGCTTTCCGGTGGAGCTCAAAGCTCTCTGGAGTCCTGTTCGAGCAAACTGAGATTTCATTTAAAGTCCTCTCTGTCAAGACAGCTATTCCACTGGCTGTGGGTTGTATACCAGCCTATCATCAGCACACAATTTACCTGTCAGTTTGAGGAGAACACTTGTTTGATGCTATTTGAGAAAAAAAAAAAAAAAGAAAACAAAAAAAACAAAAAAAAAACTATGCAACTTCATGTCGTGCTCGATGTCGACAGCATGACCATGCATACAAGCAAAACACAGTAAGAAACATGCTTCTTTACAAATATTCTAAAACAATTTATATGATTTTGTGCCAAGTGATATACCATTTTTGTTCCTACAATTTGGGTATACAAAAAAGGAATCTGAGAAACAGCAATGTGTGTGTGTGTGTGTGTGGGTGGGTGCAGACATAGTTTCAACGAGGTATCAAGGGAAAGAGAAAGTGCACAGGTGATCTGAGTTGAAGTGAAGCTCAGATGACACCATTAGCCTGTGTTTCAAAAGGCTCCCTGCAACTATGTGCATGAATCTGCTGACATCTAGTTGATTGTGTCGGCATATGACATAAAGGGAAGGTTGAAAAAAACAATAGTAGCAGTATATGGTTCATTTACAATGTGCTGGGCCTTTTAAGCAAAAGCAAAATGAGAGAGAGAGAGAGGGGGACAGAGACAGGTTAATAGTGCATGTTGTCAAAATTGCACATCCACAAAAATATTTAAATATTCTATCTTTTAACATAGTTTTATGTGACCTGAAAAGAAACTGCTCATGTCACACTTCTACAACAAAAACAGTGCACTGCATTGTCTGTATGTGTGTGTTGTCCTCTGCCACAGAGCAACTAATCCAACTCGGAGAGGGAGAAATGAGGAGCAGGGGAATGCAGTGAATGAGATAAATGGTTTTTCGTCATAGAAGCCCAGCCTGTGGCACTGTGCTCCTTTTCGTTTTTCCTATCGTTTAATTAAGAAAGCAATCCCTCCATCCCCTGAGCTCCCTCATTCTTAGTCTCACTTGTTCTGGCGGAAGCCGCATTTAATAAATGATCATGATGATAATTGGGGCTGACAGGGATTGGTGGGTGTGTGTTATATGAGAGCATAAATGCATGTGTGTGCATGCATGGCTGTCAACAGCACTCTGACACACAGGATCTTTGCCACAGTAACACAAAATCAAGATTTTATAGGGGACATAGTGAATGAATTGTGCTAACATTAGTACCATGTTCACAGTAACAAGCAAACTTCTTCCAAAGCAGTATTCTTGTGCACATTTTCTCCGAAGGAAAAATAATGCAGGAATAATTTAGAAGACATCAAAGTAAATCTCCCATTCTATCATGACACTCACGACTTCAGACTAGAAGTTTTATTCCCTGAATTTGTACTAAAAAAACAATCTTTTAGTTTGAACAATGCACTATGAATGACACGTGTGTTAAATAAGCTATTCTTTTATTCTGTTCTATTCTTCTGCTTATCAATCCATGTAAACATGCACAAACCACAAACCCATGAAACTATGAGATTATTTTTCAATACTGGTTTACAGCAGTGTTATACTTTGGTCATATTAGTCATACTGTGGTATAAGCTTTACATGCGATTTCATATCAGGGATGTGCCAGAGTTCACATTACTGTCAGTTCAGTTGCTGTCAAAAACATCTAATAAGTAGTTGCTTGTAGATATGAGTCATTGCATTTACTGCTGTTTCTATGTTCTGGAAATAAAAAGCAGGTAAAGTAGCTAGTGCACTTCATTACAGCCTCTAAATGGTGTTAGAAAAGCACAGTCTTATGGTCTTGGTCTTATACTTGTATACTGCTTTTCTACATGCAAGTGTTCCCAAAGCGCTATTACACTATGTGTCCATTCACCCCTTCACACACACAAGCACTCATGCACTCATACACCGGTGGAGCAGCCACCGGGGCCAGCTTGGGGTTCTGTGCCAAGGACACTTCGACATGTGGACTTGTGAAGCCAAGGATCGAACCATCAACTCGCTGGTTCATGGTTGACCTGCTCTGCCCCAAGAGGGCTGTGATTAATAAACAAAGATGGCATGATATGCCAGAGGGGGAAAAATGTGTCATTGACTGCCACCAAATTTAAAAACACTTCTCCAGAATTAAGCCTTTTTTCTACTTAACTGCAATACAGCACACCAAGCCCATCCCCATGACTTCAACACAGTCTGTTTGAGGGTGGGGGGCTGTTATGCTTTGGGCCAGCTTGGTGATCCACTGCTGTGAACAAATCTGAGCACAAAAAATGGTCACAGAAAATGGAGGTGTTATATTTTGTGAACAAAAAACTAGAGCAGAGGAAACCCTGGGCTGACACTGTTATGCTGTAACATATTAATACACAGTGGGGCCTATCCCTTGTGTAGCTAACAGGTAGATAGAATGAGTATTTAAAAATATTCAGAAGTTTGCCTGAGGTGGTTTGGTTCTAACATTTGTGTGTAAAACGGATACTGTGGTTGGTTAGTGTGGCTTAGCATTACTAAAGTCAGAGGAGAAATCAGAATGGTTTAGGGAGGACAACATATAAGATGGGACAATGGGAATAAGGAAAGATAAGATGAAAGGAAATGGTGTCTAAAAGTGAATTGAGAATAAGGAGGACAAAATAGTACAGAAGAGGGAGCAGGAATAGCAGATATAAAAGCAGACCAGGGATTTGCAAAGTAGAAGAGCGTAGTTGAGGGGGCAAAATTGGACAGGAATGATAGGAAGGAAAAAATAAACAAGGACAACCCTGCCACAAGAAAAGGATGTCAATATTCTGCAAAAACTGCAAATTATGTTCAGTAACTGTCAAGTTTTCTCATCCAGCATCATAGTCTGTCTTATAATTTTGCACATAGCAACTACAGTGTGTTTATGATTAAGGAAAAACTGGGGTTATGAAAACAAAGAATTGTAGGCATGTGGCTCCACACACCAATCCATCAGAGCCTTAAATACTTGGCACTGAATGTTAGCACTGGCTGCAAATCATGAAGTAGAGAACATCTCATTTTGTAATTCCTGAAAAAGCAATGGCAAATGAAAAAAGTAAAACTGGGAGACAAGAGAAGAAGAAAACAGGAAAGGTCACAGAAAAAGGGGAGAGCATACATTCCCAAAACTTCAAGAACAGAAAGAAGCAAAGGCAAAAGAAATTCTAGTTCTATAAAGGGAGGTATGGAAGTGTTTATGAGAGGTGGCAGTAGAGTTTTTGACTGGGCTACTTAAGATCTTGGAGAGTGAGGATGCCTGAGGAATGGAGGAGAAGTGTACCGGTGCCCATCTTTAAGAACAAGGGAGACGTGCAGAGTTGTGGAAACTACAGAGGAATGAAGCTGATGAGTCACACAATGGGAAAGAGTAGTGGAGGCTAGGCTGAGGACAGAAGTGAGCATTTGTGAGCAGCAGTATGGTTTCATGCCAAGAAAGAGCACCACAGATGCAATATTTGCTTTGAGAATGCTGATGGAGAAGTACAGAGAAGGCCAGAAGGAGCTGCATTGTGTCTTTGTAGATTTGGAAAAAGCATATCACAGGGTGCAGAGAGAGGAGCTGTGGTTTTGTATGAGGAAGTCTGGAGTGGCAGAGAAGTATGTTTGAGTGGTGCAGGACATGTATGAGAGCTGTAAGACAGTGGTGAGGTGTGCCGTAGGGGTGACAGAGGAGTTCAAGGTGGAGGTGGGACTGCACCAAGGATCGGCTTTGAGACCCTTCTTGTTTGCTGTGGTGATGGACAGGCTGACAGATGAGGTTAGACAGGAACCTCCATGGACCATGATGTTTGCAGATGACATTGGCATGTGTAGTGAGAGCAGGGAGCAGGTAGAGGAAAATCTAGAGAGGTGGAGGTTTGCTCTGGAAAGGAGAGAAATGAAGGTTAGCTGCAGTAAAACAGAGTACATGTGTGTAAATGAGAGGGACTCAAGTAGAACGGTGAGGTTACAGGGAGTAGAGGTGTAGAAGGTGGAGGATTTTAAGTGCCCAGGGTCAACAGTCCAGAGCAACGGAGAGTGTGGAAAAGAAGTGAAGAGACGTGTGCAAGCAGTTTGGAACGGTTGGAGGAAAGTGTCAGGTGTGATGTATGACAAAAGAGTGTCAGCAAGAATGAAAGGTAAGGTGTACAAGACAGTGGTGAGACCAGCAATGTTGTCTGGTTTAGAGACAGTGGCACTGAGACAAAGACAGGAGGCAGAGCTGAAGGTAGCAGAGCTGAAGATGTTGAGGTTCTCTCTGGGAGTGTCGAGGATGGATAGGATCAGGAATGAGGACATCAGAGGGACAGCTCATGTTAGATGTTTTGGAGAAAAAGCCAGAGAAGCCAGATTTAGATGGTTTGGACATGTTCAGAGGAGGGACAGTGAATACATTGGTAAAAGGATGCTGAGGTTAGAGCTGCCAGGAAGGAGGCCTAGAGGAAGACCAAAGAGGAGGTTCTTGGATGTAGTGAAGGAGGACATGAGGATAGTTGGTGTGGAGGATACAGAGGATAGGGTTAAATGGAGGCAGATGATTCGCTGTGGCGACCCCTGAAGGGAGCAGCCGAAAGGAAAAGAAGAAATAAAGTGAAGGAGCAAGAGAAAAAGATATGGATATCCCTGGATCTCTGTACCCCATTCCTGATGAAAGTTGTTTGGACAAGAAAATGTAATTTATCTACTGCTTCATTTCCTCCTTCCCATTCTTTTCTTTCTACATGCTTATCATCTTCTTTTGTATTCAGGGGTGTCTCCAGGCTGTGGGATTGTTGCTTGATTCCTTCTCACTATTTCTTTTTTCAGAATTTGTCTTTCACCTGTGAACAAATGTCATTTATTTTGTACTTTCTCTATGTTTTGTGTTCTACAGCTTCCATCTGTCTATTCCCACCGTTGCTGCTTCGTCTCTATCCCTTCAGACACACACACAGCAATTATTGTCACATACATCTAATTAGTCATGTCACCCATCAGGTTACGGCACATATAGAAACCCTTCTACAGTAAATGGAGCAGAATAGATGTGATTGCACTGTAAAATTGGCTATTGGGTGCAGTTATGTAAACATGCAGCCATATACAAATGCATAAACACATCAATGAGTAAACAGGTGTGAAGTTGTTTTTTTTTTTTTTTTTTTTTTTTTTAACACTGCTATGGACACATAGATTCATACTTGTGTTTTTCTCCCTCCCTCGCACACAAGCAAAACCAATGGATGTGTGAAGACACATCACTATGGTAAGCAGAATGCAATGGCAGATGACGCGTGGTGCAGATGTCTAGAGTCAGTGTTTGGTTTGTCCATGCTACTGTAGCTACTGGCTACTGTAGTAACATGGTGGTGCACCAGGGCTGCTACTGTGAAAGGAGACCTGCTCCCTATGTAGATTTAAAAGGCTCATTCTAAGATTAAGAAAACGCAGCGGTTGATATTTTCCGGTGATTACACACTAATGACAACATATTAATGAATACTACACTCCATTTCTCCTGATAGATTGCTCTAATTGTTACACATTGGACCTTTAAGGAACAGGACACATAAGGAACTTGGAATGCACTTATAGAATAAACAAATAAATTTGGGGAAGAGGTTAACTGAAGACCAGCTTGTGTAGGTACTTAACTATAAAACCTATTGGTTAAGCAGGTAAGGCTGCGACTGCACTGTTTTTTTTTATGGATGTGGTACTGTGAAAGCAGCAATGGCATACTGGAGGACCTAAGGGCAGGGGTTTGGACGTGTACTTATAGTAACACTATAATACAGACTGTGGCTACGCCATTTAGTGCTTTGTAAACTGTGAAAAGAATGTCAAAATCAATTCTAACAGTAACAGGGAGCCAGTGTAAAGTAGCAACAATCAGTGTAATCTGATCACTCTGAAGACTTGGACAAGTACAGTAGTTGTTTTACTGATTTTTTGAAGAGTCTGGTATAAAGCGATTTGCAGTTTTCTGCATCTTTTTTCTCCAAATGACCAAACTCTTTATCTCTACTCGATTTGTCCTAAATGAAAAGGCACTTGTGATTGAGTTTATGTGGGAGTTAAAATTGAATAGTCTAAAATTACACCCAGGCTGATAAGTTCTGATTTAGATTTGTTAGCTAGGAATGGAGTCTGGCAGAGCTCTGGTCCCTTTTAGGTATTTGGCCAATCAGTAATATATCTGTGTCAAAATTATTTAGCAGCCACTGGTTTATTGACATCAGGCAATGGAGATAAAAGGAAATATGTTATTGATTTCAAAAGCAACGTAGCAGCTACTCTCTGGACAAGTTGAAATAATGGATTTTTTTAGTTCAGTGCTTGATAAACCAAACTCAATACACTAATTCTGTATCCTCCCTTGAGACTGGACAACCCATGATAAAAAGCCATGAGATTCCTTGCCATGTACTGTAATGCAATGTGCAACTTGGGCTAATTAATGTGAATGTTTGAATGAGTCAGGAGAGATGATTCACATTTTCATACCAGTGCACACACAGCTGTGAATTGCTTTTTGAGCCAGTTCTTCTGAGTATGTGACTTGCTCAATTACTTACAAAAACAAGTGAAATGAAATGAAAGAATTTCTAATTCCTCTGAAAGAGCCATCTCCCTAGAGGAGAACCAATCACCACTGCAGACATTTGGCAACTAATCTGTGGCTGGCATTAGGGCCAACTACGACCAAAAAGAGGGCAAATGATATTCTGTGAAAGAAAGACTTAAGACTTTAAGACTTAATACACCTTTCACTGTAATATGATTGGGAAATTTAAAAAAAAAAAAACAGAAGTAGGAAGGGCAGCTGTAGGTTTTACGTTTTAGCTTTACTGTGAGCAACTGTTATCCTTAAAGGAAGCCTCTTTCTGTATTTGGACTGTGCTTCAAGCACAACACAAAACAAATGAGTCTTGTATTACTCTCATTAGTCTGCAAATATGTAAACTTAAGAGTATGGTAGTATAAGGCAAACCAGTGTGACTTGAATATCAAAGAGCCTCATCAAATACTGAAATTCATCGATAATTCCACTAAATTATTCAAACCGCTGCCCGTCACTCTCTCTGCCCCCGTCTCTCCCTCTGAGTCTGCTACAATGGCGCCCTGTGGGTTTCCTGTGCTGTCAGGAAGAGAGCGGCTTTTCACAGCCGGCCAAGACACGCAGCTGAACGGAAGACGAGCCCCCCTTTCTGAGCTCGTCTCTACCCATCACACCCTCACCCCTTCCCCCATCACTTTCTGGATTACACTTTAACTCTCCCCCCCCCCCCACTCTGTCTGGACCATCCTCTCAACTGTCACCCTCCCAGTGTCTCTGTCTCAATGAACTCACGCTCACTCACTATCTGGCAATTACTTACCACCTCTTACACTGCTCATTTCCATTTGCTTCCCCCCAATTTGTGCATTAAATCTTCTCCCCTACCTCAATGACATGCTGCTCATTCTCTCACATTCTTTGTCTTCATCTGACCCTCCAAGGAATCCTCCCTGTAAAATTCCCGTCACTCTTTTGTGAAACGTCATTACATTTCCCCAAGCGACATTTTAGCTGCTTCTGTTCCTTCAGTTCATTTCTCTCTCAAATCTCTCCCCTCCCCATCTTCTCATCTTCCCTCCTCTCCTCTGTCATTTTTATGTTCTCTATCCTTCTTCCTTTCTGCCTCTGTTCTCTTCATCCCACCTCATTTAACCTTTTTTTTTAAATTTTTTTATCACTTTTTTGCAGTCTTGTTCTCTCATCCTCTCCCTTCCCATACATCTCTTTCTTATGACAGTTTTAGTCTGGAGGAAGTTCTGCCTCCAAGTAAAATGCTGACCCTGAATTTTACTTTACTCACAGGTCCTTTATCTGTCTATCTAAACTCGAAGAGTCAAGAGGCCCAGCTTGACAGTAGGAAGGTCTTATGATTGACTGCTTTTATGATGCTGTAACATTAAAAAAAAAAACATAAAAATAACAGAAGCCTCTGTTGCAGAGTCAGTGCCAAGTCTGAATAAAGTTGTTCCCTGCTGTGGCAGCCACTGCAGTTTTTTGTCATTGTCAGGGTGTGTGGCCATTCAGTGAATTTGTGGCTATTGTGTGGTGGCATTCGCTGATGTCTGTTTCAAGGAAGTGGGTCTGTGAACACCAAGGTTTCATTTAAACACCTTCATCTTTTTGTTTGTGGCAACAATTTGAACACTCTGCCAAGCGATCTTGGTGCCACTTCCTAATGCGATCATTCAACAATCCCTTTCTTACTCTCTCGCTCACCTTTAGGCTGTGATTCCATATCTCTCTTCGCCGATTGTCGTTTCAACAGTTTTTCTGTGTAAAGTGTTTTGAGAAGATATTTATTGTGATTTGGCGCAATATAAATGAAATTGAATTGAACTCGAAAAGTGGGCGACTGCAGAGTTTTCAATTTGACAGTGAATTTTTCTTTCAGCAGTCAAAAAGAAAATGAGCGACACACGCGACAGATCCTTTAGCGCTTCAGAGAGGTTAGGATTTGTTTGCTTATCTCCATTTTATATAATTGTCAGGTGAATAGCTTGAATAAATGTGAGGTTTGGTCAAAAAAAGCTTCTGCAGTTTGAACATTATTTGACCATATTAATAACAGAAAGAATATTGGTAAACTTCTTTGTTCTTGTCTATTCATTTTTTGTTTATGGCATCATTGACAACTTAAAACTTCACATTGTGCAAGTAAATTATTGCTAAGGTGCAGCAGACTCCAGTGAATGGCAAAGATAGGTTAGGGTAGATCTGTCTGGTTACTGGTTTGTCTTGTTTTCTCTGGTGTTTAGTCGGCTGTCCAAGCCTTTTTTTTCTAGCATTATTTACTAGCAAGTACTTGCTGCGTAATGCAGCCTTAAGATCTACTGGTTCAGCCTAATGCTATTAGCTTAGTTTTTATGGTGAGCTTGAGGCCTACTGGGTTGGTTTATCTGTGAGTGCTGAGAGTGTGACAGTGGTCACACAGTTTTGAGCCTTCTTGGTGTCATGAGCCCAACTCAACAAAACACCAATATTGAGAGGGTGCCCACCTGAACCTGTACTATCACATGCAGACGCAGACGCACACATGCAAGCACGCATGCAAGCACGCACGCACGCGCTCACATACACACAGAAGCTTCAGGGCGCTTGTGAATGTATCTGGTCTTATTAGCAGGATAGTAAGGAAAGGACAGAAAGCAACTTAGGATATTATACGCTTCCAGGTGCAGTATATGATAGGTAAGGGTTAGCGTGGTCTTGTCTTGGGGTCCTGAAGATTCATGACAACATGGCTTCATAACCTCTTTGGTGCCACGTGATTAGGCAATAATCTAGATAGGAATTTTTATAGGAATGCTGACTTATTTCTTATGCCTTATTACAGTGTGTATTCTGGTAACCTGACTATATGGGGCATAAGTTGGACTGTGTAGGTCAGAACTGCAGGATTTAAAATTAGTGACTCTAGGTATTCCTTCTCTGTCTCCTAAATCTACCCTCCTCTGTTTCTATCTGTCCATCTGTTGCTCTTTCTTATCTTCTCCTCTGCTTCTCCATTCTTATTGCTGAACAAGAATACAGGCAGAGGTCATTGCAATAGAGGTTCAGACACCAATTTGATCACCTATAGTAGCCTCAAGAGACCATAATGCAATTTTGCCAAAAGGCAGGGCACTGAAGGGTTCAATCACAAGAAGACAGACAAGATACATATCAGTGCTCACAAACTATGTGGCTGCATTATTCTTACAGTAATATATTCACTTCTCTGGGTGATGTTGAAAGTCATTCTAGGAAATGTAGCAAACTGATCAGTTAAAGCAGAACCATATTATAGGAAATGTTGACAATTATTAAGTCAAGCAAAAATGGACACAACATAACTAAATAAAATAAATTAATAATAAAAATTATTTATTACTATGTTGCTCTACTATGTATGCATTTTTCCACATAACATATATTCATTGTTACATGGACAAATTAAGAGTCAAGGACCATCTCCTCTTAATGTCTGCTCTCAACACTGGTAGACTTTTTATGGGAGAAATGTGTGATGGCTGCAGATGACGTTTTGAAGGAGTTTACCACTAACTATGTGCCCTTATGACAACAGCACACAGACACACAGTAAGTTATTACTGTATTGCAAAATTTGTTTTGTGACAAATGTTGGAACATGGGCATAAAAGAACAGCTATGAAAAAACATGAGCACAGGCCCAGGTATGTGGTATATATTAGGGGTGAAGTGGAGGAGAAGAAATTAAAGTGATTGAGTGGGAAAGTTTGTGATATGATGATGGTACTATGGAGTCAGTGGGACAGATATTAAAGAAGAAGATAATAAGAGAAAGGAAAGAAGAAGTAAGCCAGTGGAGGAAGAGCGGGGGTAGAGGATTTGTATTGTATGAGGGATGGCAGTGGGGAATGACAGGATTTGAAAGACTGAGACTCAGATTTGGGGAATGATAAGTGGAGCTGACAAGTGAGCTGATGAGGAGAGAGGGAGCAAGAAGAGAAAAGTAGAAAATCGAGAGAGACAGAACATAAAAAGGGAGGAGAGACGATGAAGGGAGATGAGCAGTGGTCACTAGTGTTTTTTTCCAAGACAGGAGCATCTCTGAGGAAGTCTCCTAAGGCTTACACACATGCAGCATACACACATACACAAACACACTCTGAATGTTTCACAGCTTCCATTTGCAAGATTACATCTTTCAATTAAGACTGAGATGGTTGTCTCTTGGTCCCTGTGAGCGTGTTTGTGTGTGGTTAATGGGTACTTAAGACAAAATTCACTAAGAATATTAATTTACTCATTCTACAGTAACAGTATTAAAATAGTAAAACTTTAAACAAGATGTATTTTACCAATACACAGTCAGTAGTAGATCAAACTCAATAAGAATAACAAACTACATTCTTTGGAGAGCCGATCTTCATGCTGGTAGTCCTGTTCAGATAAAAAGTTATCATCCTGAGTGATAAACCACCAAAGTAATACTACAAAAAGAAGAAGGAAAAAGAAACATTAAGCTGTTGTAAAACAACAAGAGTCTGCAGTCATGTTAGCAGCTCTGTCATGACTGCATATGGGTGTGTCAGTGGATGAGAGCTGGCAGAGGACAGAGGCCTGGTGTGCCAAAAACAACTACCTGCTCTTACTTTATTCTTTTTGGTAATATCTGTGGTTGCCCCTTAATGTATATCTTCTTTAGCTTACAGTCATCTTTGCCTATTTTAGGATCTTTTTCTATTTGTTCTGCTTAGTATATATGGGTAAGAACCTTTTTAGTTTCATACATATAGTAAGAGTCCTTGCACACTATATGCATTCCTTGCATGCCTCGTTGTTGTCGTCGTGTTTCCGTGAAGTGGCTACTGCAACACTGTATTTCTCCTTGAGATTAATAATGTGGGTGTCAGCATGTTAACATGCCCACAATGACAATACTAACAGACTGATGATAAGCAGCTACAATATTTACCATGTTTACTGTTTTAGTTTGACATGCAATGATTAAATATTTGCTAATTAGCACTGCATTTCACCTCAGACTGACAGGATTTCAATTAATTCTGCAGGCATTTATTCACAAACTAAAACACTGAACAAATGAAGATTCTAATGTGATGATGACATTACATAAGAAAAATTAAGGGATCACCAGTGTCAGTGCAATTCATCCTCATGGCGACATAAACGTAGCACATATTATAACAATCCAAAAGAACTCTCAAAAAGTCAGAAGAAGAAAAGCGATCAAGATTCTGAGATACTTCAGTCCAGTGTGGACCAGTATGGTGGACTGACAAAAAACTGCTATGTCTAGAGCCACTACCATAACTGAAACATTACAATTCATTGTCACTGCTACAGAAGAAACTACTAAAAAGTGAGTGAATAACTCAGAAGATTTCAGTGTTAGAAATACATACAGCCAATTATCACTATAACAAGTAAGATGTGAAGCAACGGGTATTTTTTCTAATTAATGAGAAGGGGAGATAGTTATTCATAGTCAGACTGCAGAAAAAAGTTTTGAGAGACAAAGTTCTTGAGAAAGTTATAATTGTATGAAGCGGCGCCACAACATGGTGTTTGGAAATACTCAGGTCTAAATCTCCCAAACACAACTCCACTATCCAGAAAACTGACCGGATACCACACAATAATTTCTAATTACTGGTATTTGTTATATTTTATTGTTTGTCATCATTTCTGTATGTATGTTAATTGTAACTTTTAACTTTCAGATTTACCTAAGTCCCTTCTTGAAAAAAAAACATAAATTAATAAACAAAATAATGAAATAGCAATTTTAGATTTACTAAATCATATACATGTTATTCAACTTGTAATATCACTTTTGTGTAGCTTATATGTTCATTGTGTGCTGAGATGGATTTTGCAGCCACCTTACAGTCTGCTGCTGCTCTCAACTTTAATTATCTTTGAGTTGAAATTTCATCAAGAATTTTATTACAAGGACGGAACACCTTCTCCATTTGAAGTCTTAATCCATCAAAGAAAACAGAGTGCTTTTCATTTCATCTATAGCTCCCTCGCTCCTCTCAGGCAATACCCTTGATAAGTGCCAGTGAGTTCCTGAACCAGCAGCATTACAATCAAAGCAAAGCAACTGTTTTGTTTATAGTGGTGCTGATAGCTGTAAAAAGAATTTGATACCTGAACTGAACTGCATGCTTAAAGCGAATGATTCTAGCGTTTTCCTTTAAAACTGCTGTCAATTTAACTCAGATGTGAGAGATTTTATTATTAGCTTGTTTTAACACCAGCAATATCAAAGGAAACTGGAATATCTTTGCATCTGTGGGATTTTACGACAGTATGTTTGTCATTTTAACTCAAGTGTTTTCCTGCTTATATCAACCCACAGTCATTTGAGAAATATTAAGCAGTGTTGATTCCTAATGCCAAGTATGCTCAAATTTAGGTTTTAGCATTATCATTTATGTAAACTCTTAGGTTTTCATATTAATCAATCAATCAATGAATCAATCAAAATGTATTTGTATAGCACTTAAACACAACTGTAAGTTGACCGAAATGCTTTACATATCAGATAAAAAACAAGATACAACAGGAAAGGTAAAAAACACAAAGAAAACTATACATAGAGAAGAATACAGAAGACGGAGTGCTTTAAAAACAAACAATAATTTCAAATCAATTCTAAAATGGACTGGGATTCGACAAAGAGCAGAGGATGGGAGTTGTATGATTCTGCTTGCAGGTATTAGTTAGCTCCTTTAAACCAACGGAAGTGCCGTGATCCCTTTAGCATATCTACTTTTAAATGCCTGTAGAATTGCAACCAAATAAGATTGAGTGGTAAATACGTGTATAAAAAAAAAAAAATAAAAAATAAAAATTTCTTTATTTGTTGTGGTTTATTGCACTTTTTTTAGAAGTTTATGTAGTTACTATGTAGTTTACGAATGCATTTCCGAATAAGCAATTAGCAATTTTCCATAAAGTAAACCTTCTCATACATTAGTTTGATTAATTTTCTAAAATTATTTAATCGGTTTTGAATGTGCAATTTTGTATAAGAGTAAAATCCTTACAAAGTTTAAACTTGTCAATACTGAGTCATTTAGCTGTTTTTCTAACAAAACTGGATAAAAAGGAATTACTCTTGGCATTGATCCTCTGGCACTGTTTCTATCAAATACCTCCTGGGGCTGTTTTAAGAAAGACAATTTGCTCAATTCATTTGAAAATTAAATTGTATACAAATTGCACTGCATTGAATTTTGAGTTTTCTGATATATTCATTAAGTGTAGCCTAATCATCTCTGACTTGTCCTTATGCTCTCTCTATCTCTTGCTTCATTAGGAATAAATTAGTATCCTATAGTGGGTGCTAACCCTGCTCTCAACTGAAAAGCTATTATGCAGTAGATAGAAGTAACACAGGGATTATTGTGACCTGAAAAACATCCAGCTAGTGTTATCTGCAACCATCCCATGCTGGCTCAGCCGCACATATGGTACATTCTTATGCCTTTGTACATACGTCTGCATGCAAACACAAGTTTGGCTCCCCCAGATTACAATGAAACCTAGTGGTTAGATTGCACATATGCTGGCATATTCATCAGCATGTCACAGCAATATAGCAGCATGACAGAGCGTGGGTAGATAATTGCCCAAGTCACAAAGCTTAATATACCTACAGCAACAAACACCTATAATCAACTGTCAGCCTGTTATCCACATATCCAATTACTAGTTGTCATGTTATGGTCTGTAAACAAACTAAATGCCCCCCCCCCGCTTATTATTGATGCATACTGCATCACCTTTGACACGGGACTTCATTTAATCCTCCATCACAGCTTAAGTGTCAGGACAAGATTCTAGCAATTATTCCATCTGACATTTTTTTTTTGTTTAATGTCAGAGCAAAATTCAGCCACAGTGCAATATGCACCATCAATCATGGTGAGTACTGACAATTCCATGGTGCTTTTAAGTGCTTGTTTTTTTTTGGAAAGAAAATTGCTTCTATAAAGAATCATGAATTTAGTATTTACTTCCTGTGCAAACAGGACGTTATCATACTTGTGTCATTAAAGCCTAAACCTGATTGCTGCCCCCCCGCCCCGAAATAGCTGTTTTAGATTTGTTTTTGTTTTGTATTCAACAGGGTGCTGCTTTCACAGTAGCCAAGGCACGTAGTAAAGAGAGTGTTTGCAAAACCCAGACCTTGAAAACAAACCAAACAGCTTGTGTCTGCCAGATAGTGTTGGCTGTCAAAAACTGTTGTTTCCACAGGAAGCCCCTCACAGATGAAAAATTTATTAATTTGGTTTTGACAATGAAGATGTTACATAACCATGTGTCCTGACATCCTCTCTTGAGCCAAAAAGACCCTCTGTCGTTCCATGGAACAAATGTGCTGCTGTAATTCTTCGCTCAGCCAAGAAGCCTGATCTTAACAGTGTCGGGGGGGGGGGGGGTGTTAACACATAACTTGCCAAACAAATCATCATTTAATCAGTACATGCAAATTCTAAGCATGCTCAAGAATTTTTAAAAATGTTTTCTAGGTTTTGTCTGTCCCCTTCCACTCACAGTAAGTCTATTTCCTCCATGTGTTTACTTTTCTTGTTCTAAAATTCTTAGTCTTTCATGTGTGGTGTAGGCTCTCATCACCATAGGTCATGTCATCCATAATAAGTGACACCAGCTTTACTTCTCCCTTAACCTACACAACTCCCTTATTTCATAACCATTCACACACAAACACACACTTAAAGGTATTATTTAGCCTACATGTCAGTATGTCTACAAAATTGTGTTGGCTGCCGGCAGCACGTCACACATTTAAGTGCTCAGCAAAGACAAATATTCAGTAGGTGTAAGTGCCTCTGTAATGTGGTTAATCTGTTCCTGTCCCATTACAGTAAAAACCAACACATACAATTTAGTCAAGCACCTTGACTGCTATAAAAAATGTGACATCCCAGAGTAATTATTCAGTAAGTACATCTGTGTCCGTCTCTTTCAGCTAGTGTATGATTGTGACATGAGAGAATCTTGAGAGAAACAGAAAGAGACACTCAGAAATTCTTGAACTGATCACAGATGGGTATCATAATCCGTTGAATAATTAAAGACCTTGCTTGCCTTTTTTAATTAGTATTCATTGTTTGTCCTCTGCATTAGCTATTAAAAGAATTTAAAAAAATGTCAATGCAGCAGAACACTGAAATCAGAATTAAAGATAAAATTCTATCTCTCTCCATCTCTCCATAAGAAATGGATAGATGAGAAACTAATGGGGAAATCCAAACTGAACAGCAAACACTGGTGTTCAAAATCCGAGAAGAATGAATTGATTAGCTCTACCCATCCATTATCTATATCTTTCTTGCTGTGAGGCAAAAGTGCTAATGACTGCATAACCATGACACCCTAGAGTGATTAGCTGTGGTGTCGTGTATATTGTTATTCAGACTAAGCTTCTCTCTACTTGTCCACAAAATCTATTATTAATTAGCACAATAAATAAACAGAAAATAACTTGATCAGGGTAACAAATCTGTGACATCTGCCTTATTAACCCCTCATGCATCTGATTCTAGATGACTTATTGAAGAAGGCATTCATTGGAAAATGGAAAAAACAAAAAGAAGAATATGGAAAACAAGACAACTTATAGCAATTATTTAATATCTAATATTATATTTAACATTTCTTTGTTATGATATGTGTAATTTACTTTATGTCGATTATAGCATTAAAATAATATAAACAATAAATGATAATACCAACAAGTTCTCATACCCATATGTCATAACAAGTTTAGACAGTGAGTTTCAAACTGAGATAAGTATTTTTCTATTGGAAAGCCACAGCCACTGCAGTTTTAGGCAAAATGTTCACTGAACATATCTGTAAAACCTTTACCCAGATTACCTATAATCAGATATGGGTATGATGGCGTATTTCTTTCATGTAAAAAGCTGACAAAAATATTCTGATTTTTTACATTGTGTTGAGGCAGATTTACATGACTGAACATGTCTCTCCCCTTTGTTTCTCTGTGTTTTTTTGTGCATATGGTAAACAGTTTATGTGCTGAAACATTTATCCACCTCTCCCTTTAGTATCAGAAGAACAACAAGACACAGCAGTGAGTGTAAGATGTCAGACCACTTGCACATAAACATATTCATTCCCTCACGTAGACATGGATGGACACACGCACACACACGCAAACAAACACATGCACGTGCACACGCGCGCGCGCGCACGCACACACACACACACACACACACACACACACACACACGTGTATAAGCCAAAACAACAGTACAGTACAACTTGTTGTTTACAGCTGTAAGGGGAGGTTTTATGAGTTATTCATGATAAGAAGGGTTTGTAATGTTTAATTGTGTTTTTGTTTTCAGCAGAGATGTGCAACTTTACTTAAAAGAGCATTCAGGGGACAAACTGCCATAAGAGGGGACTTGCTAATTATATGTGTTCTTTTGTTTAGAGTTTGAAATAAGACTATAGTCCATGGAGATTTGGAAGTAGCTCCCAGTGGTTCCCAGCCTGGGTCAAAGAGACAATAAGACAAACTTTAGGGCTCTAAAAAGACAGATACACAGTGTTGCCTTATTGGTGTATCCCTAGAAAAATGTACTATGTGCTAACAAATTTTACTCACCTTTCCAAGTTGGAGCCTACATTTCTTCTGTCTAGCAAGGAAGGTTTGTCATTTCAGGCTGAAGTTTGATAATAGAGTCATTCTTTATGTGTGTGACACTTTACCGCAGTATCTGGCAGGCAAAACGTTCACTCAAGAAACCATCATTGCCACCACCAACCACAGCCTCTATCTTACATGAATGCATTAATCATGTTCTTTGCATATGTTACTTACACTGGGTTTACACACACACTGGGTTTCTGTAGAAACCATTCAACTGTATCTCAACCACTAACTGAGCCCCAAGACCAAAAAGCTTGACTGTGTGAAGAATTTGTCCAAACCATTTAAGTTGGTGATACAGGAGGATTCTGCTGGGTTTGTTATTTCTCATAAACTTCGTAATTCCACTATAGAAAAAGAAACTCTAGAGCACTTGCTAGCGCTTCAGTATTTTGAAGTGTATGTTGGTTCTAGTTCCTTACTAGCTGTGGTTTACGCAAACCATAATCCACTTAATTTCCTAGCTCAGATGTACAGTGGGTACGGAAAGTATTCAGACCCCTTTAAATTTTTCACTCTTTGTGTCATTGCAGCCATTTGCCATAATCAAAAAAGTTCATTTTATTTCTCATTAATGTACACTCAGCACCCCATCTTGACAGAAAAAAAACAGAAATGTAGAAATTTTTGCAAATTTATTAAAAAAGAAAAACTGAAATATCACATGGTCATAAGTATTCAGACCCTGTGCTCAGTATTGAGTAGAAGCACCCTTTTGAGCTAGTACAGCCATGAGTCTTCTTGGGAATGATGCAACAAGTTTTTCACACCTGGATTTGGGGATCCTCTGCCATTCTTCCTTGTAGATCCTCTCCTGTTCTGACAGGTTGGATGGTGAACGTTGGTGGACAGCCATTTTCAGGTCTCTCCAGTGATGCTCAATTGGGTCTAGGTCAGGGCTCTGGCTGGGCCAGTCAAGAACGGTCACAAAGCCACTCCTTTGTTATTTTAGCTGTGTGCTTAGGGTCATTGTCCTGTTGAAAGGTGAACCTTCGGCCCAGTCTGAGGTCCTGAGCACTCTGGAAGAGGTTTTCTTCCAGGATATCTCTGTACTTGGCCGCATTCATCTTTCCTTCAATTGCAACCAGTTGTCCTGTCCCTGCAGCTGAAAAACACCCCCACAACATGATGCTCCCACCACCATGTTTCACTGTAGGGATTGTATTGGACAGGGGATGAGCAGTGCCTGGTTTTCTCCACACATACCGCTTAGAATTACCGCCAAAAAGTTCAATCTTGGTCTCATCAGACCAGAGAATCTTATTTCTCATAGTCTGGGAGTCCTTCATGTGTTTTTTGGCAAACTCTATGCAGGCTTTCATGTGTCTTGCACTGAGGAGAGGCTTCCGTCGGGCCACTCTGCCATAAAGCCCCGACTGGTGGAGGGCTGCAGTGATAGTTGACTTTGTGGAACTTTCTCCCATCTCCCTACTGCATCTCTGGAGCTCAGCCACAGTGATCTTTGGGTTCTTCTTTACCTCTCTCACCAAGGCTCATCTCCCACGATTGCTCAGTTTGGCTGGACGGCCAGGTCTAGAAAGAGTTCTGGTCGTCCCAAACTTTTTCCATTTGAGGATTATGGAGGCCACTGTGCTCTTAGGAACCTTGAGTGCTGCAGAAATTCTTTTGTAACCTTGGCCAGATCTGTGCCTTGCCACAATTCTGTCTCTGAGCTCCTTGGGCAGTTCCTTCGACCTCATGATTCTCATTTGCTCTGACATGCACTGTGAGCTGTAAGGTCTTATATAGACAGGTGTGTGCCTTTCCTAATCAAGTCCAATCAGTTTAATTAAACACAGCTGGACTCCAATGAAGGAGCAGAACCATCTCAAGGAGGATCAGAAGACATGGACAGCATGTGAGTTAAATATGAGTGTCACTGCAAAGGGTCTGAATACTTATGACCATGGGATATTTCAGTTTTTCTTTTTTAATAAATTTGCAAAAATTTCTACATTTCTGTTTTTTTCTGTCAAGATGGGGTGCTGAGTGTACATTAATGAGGAATAAAATGAACTTTTTTGATTTTGGCAAATGGCTGCAATGACACAAAGAGTGAAAAATTTAAAGGGGTCTGAATACTTTCCGTACCCACTGTATAACCACAACCAACGACTCATGAGATAGGCAATGATAGTTTAAGATTTTAATTTGCAAATTTGACATAAGAAAGGCAAGGACAATGTGACGGGTGATGCACTGTCTAGAGCATGGATAGTAGTACCCTCCTACCTCATTGGGTACTCACTGAGTAAATTGATTCTATGGGGGTACAGCCAGTTTTCAATTGCACAAGGGGTAAGTGGTGGTGAGTTAGGGGGAGAGGAAGCAAATTAAGTAGAAAAATGGGTAATTTTTCATTTTAAGTGGGAGGATGTGACATGTTTGTTTTTCATTCTACTCATGTTTGTGTGCAGGGCCTAATTATTAAAGTGAACTCCTTCCTTGCAGGCTCCTGCCATCCCATCATCATTTGACAACACTTGTCTGTCTAGGACGGGTTTGTGTTACAGACAGATGACCAGTGACGGCACTGCACCTGGCAACTTCCTAGTTTTAAAAAGGAAGAGGAAACAGGCTGGTAGCTAGTCATTGTTGGTGGTGTTGTGTATGATAGCTATACTTTCTTAGAATTAGAAGGTAGGTTGAGTCCTCCTCCATAGCCATCTCCAGAGTTAACCTGTTTTGTATTAGCATCCTAAGCTATTGTTCTTAACGGGGATATGTGAACTGTTTGTTTGTGTCAGTCATTAGTGTTTGTTGTAATAATTATTTGTGGTAAGATTGAGAAGTGACTGTAGTTATTGTTTATGTTAATTTAGGGTTATAACAAGCAGCTTTTTGCTGTTCTATTTAAGTTGTATGTTGTTGTTTCCTTTCTTTTCTTTTTTTTTTTGTTAAATTAATGTACACAGTTTGTTTTCGACTACTAACTGTACAGTATATAATAGAGACATTTTTCTTTCCCTCATAGTATTATGCTACATCCTGACACAAAGTATTATTATATGTTTAAAAATCCAATAAAATAATTGCTTTGATTGCAATATGACAACTTTGCACGGAATCATCAATGGTTATACTGTCAAAGTAATCCTCCAGTATAATCCAAATGTCCACCCATTCATTCTCTCTGTCCATTTTTTTTAGTAAATGCGATGTCACTAGCAGTGCTTCGTATCAGGCTAAACAGGTATTCACACGTCTATGCACACATCTGCTCATGTGCAGTTAAACACATGCAAGCATGCATAGTGGTTTGCACTGTTTTATACAGTGCTGTACAACTTGTATAATTGGTATCGTTTTTCTTTTGTTTTAAGGAAAATCTAAATATTCTCTCACACACATGCTATATGTACACTTAAAAATACAGGCAACCACAAATAACTGTCTCTGTTTTGACCTGTAGTTGAAATAAATGTAATGAGACCTTGCAGCCTGTAATGTAGAATTATACTCAAGTCAGCCACTGCCCTATCAGACAAAATTAGCCTTTCCTTTCATGCATGCAGCCCTGCTTTATCTATTGTCTGTCAAAACAAGGCTCAAAGGGTTGCTCTATACTTCTTCATTAGACAACTGTGTTCAGATACACACGCACACAACTTTTTACTGCTGCAGGGAGCTTGATTATAGCCATTACCAGTGTGACAGCAGTGGCACAGTTAATGATATCTGTGTTATATACAGAGGAGCGCCTCGTGGTGAGTTATTAATACTAAGATGCCTCATCTTTTATGGCCATATCAATAAAAGCTGTTCCAGTCAATACAGCTGCTTGACACCAATGAGTATTCATCCACAATGCAAATCAACCTAGCATGATAGGTATATATGTGCATGTACGGGTGTGTGTCTGTATGTGTGAAGAAGTGTGAGGTTGATGTGGTCATTAAAGATGATCTGTTTGACCTGCTTTTTTTTTTTTTTACCACACATGCATACATATCATACATGCTGGTAGATAGCTGACACATCCACTGGCATCAGTGCCTAAGCATCAATTAACTTACCTAATAAAATAAGATGATACAGCAAACAAAAAAATGTCTAAGACAGGTTGTCTCCTACATACGTTAGTACATCCATTCATCCATTATCTACCACTTATATTGACAGACTGCCAGTCTATTATGGGACTAACACAAAGAGACAGACACCTTCTTAACCACCACACCATTTACCAACCATGTAAAATGCTCAGCAACTCTTTTTACAGCATGTAAACCAGCTCTGATCATACAGGTTGTAAACAAATCCCCAATTTTACTTAAGAAGCACAGAAATTGTAACAAAGAAAAGCAGATACCATAACACATAACTATAAGTAACTCGCTCTGTCTGCCGTAAGCACTGATTTTGCAGACTGACTTCCAGGTTCAAGGTAGATACACTGGGGAGATAATGACAATTTAGATCATAACAATTAAGAATGAGTAGCAATGTAGCTACAGAGAAAACAGAGAAAATTGCTTGAGAGAAATGTTTGCAGGAGAATGCTCAAAGAAAACGAGTAAAAAAAAAAAAAAGGGCAGGCAAGCAAGGCAGGATGTGAGAGCAGGTGTAAGAAAGTCAAACAGGTGAGAGGTGAGCGTCGCAGAGATGAGTGATTATGGCAGCAAGTGAAAAACCAGAAAGAGCCAAAGTGGGTACATTTCAAATCTAAGTCTGTAGGCTATATTTTAACAAATGAAAGAGTACTGAATGGAAGCTAACGCATTCTTTAAAGGAAGAATCAATCAAAAAATGGGGTAATAAAAACTAGAAGAAGGGAGAAAAAACAATCTAGAAGATGGATTAAATGATTTAGGTGCAACTGTGGTAGTTAACATGGGCTAACCCACTGAATCTCACTAATCTGTAATCCAAACCCACAGACCAACCTACTGCATCTGTGACCACTGGCACTGGATTCAACACATCACTCATATTCTCTCATATTTCCCAGGTATGGTTAAGTAGCCGAAGAACCTTTGAAAGCAATCATCCATATTGACATGAAAGATCTTTCTGCTCACATATTCAGAAAATGCCCTCAGACCAGAGGTTTTCTACATGTGAAAAATAAGCAACCCTGGACACTCCCTCTGAGGAACGTATTTACTCAACCTGCCACAAATTAATGTCATGAGCAAAACACTGTGTCACAACTATTATTTAAATTTAGCTGTCTTTTTACCAGCACTAATGATGTCATTTAACACAGCCACAGCAGTGTTCATTTGAATACACTGGTCAATAGTGCTCGTATTGCAAACGTGGACCAAGAAGCTGCGTTTTTTGCTACTAAATTTTAATATTAGCTGAAGCAACTAGCAAATATATTGCTGAACTACAATCACTTCTGCCACCCAAACTGTCTTTCATTTTGGTCAGTAGTTGAAGAATAGTTTGATCTGAAAGCCCCTAAAAGTCTCTCTCAATATCCTCCAGTATCCCAAAAAGAGAGATGCAATATAGAAACACTGTCCTTCGTCAAATGTGTTTTTTATGCCAACAAAGTCTAGAACAGAAATTTTAAATCTGCTTATCCTTGACCTTAGTAAATATCCCATTTAGAGTCATATTGCATTCAAATATGAATACACTGAAATAATGTATATATTGTTTAATTCAATGTGTTGCACTTTCTAGTGTCCGCCAAAAACAAAGATCCATAAATCTATTTAAAAATCTATTTATTGCTCACAAACTTTCCTGAGAATCTCATTGATTTGAGGTTTTTTTCAGTATTAGAGTAATCTGGCCATACCTTTCTGTAGGGTACAGTGCAAACAGCAACTAAAAGTAGCTGATTCTGCACACTTAGTGGAGCCACTTTGCCAAGATGTAAACAAATATGTACTGAAAAATGGGACTCCAGTTGTAGCCCACTGAGGAACTGAACTGAATCGTCTGCAGTATCACCGCTACAACAGTGAGACTGTCAGACCCCCTGCCCTTTGCTTATTAGATCAATGCTAAATAGCATCACACATTTATTTAATAGCTAGTGTGCACAGGGAGTTGACACCCTTGACAATTTAGTTTTAAATGATAAAAGGTCCCTCTTATGTTGCACACATATTGCCTGGATCTTTCATCTGGCCTTCTCTGATGCAATTTCAATAGTTTTCACCTTATCCATGAAAACATCTGTACATACTGCTGCCTCACATTTCAGCTTTGAGTCTTTATATAACTCTACTTAAATCTCTCTCGTTTAATGTTTCATAGCTGTGATAACACAGCTATGAAAGCTGAACTTTGAGCACTGCTGACAATCTTTTACAGATTAAAAAGGTAACTGAAATACAACCTGGTTGATACCAATGCTTTTAGACATGCACACTTGGTTGAAGAAACTAGCTATATTCTAATCATAGATTGGGATTATGTATTCACTTCTGATAATCAGAAACTAGTTCCTTAATATTGTGACTGAAAACCCCATGGGCAATAAGCAATTACGTGAGCTACAGTAGCTTTAGTTTCCCTAAATGATCGTGCTGATTTATGCACTGGCCAATATGAAGAAATGGTCTAAATCTACAGAGGATGGTGTGTTATATACTTTTCTTAGTGGAATGCTGCTTCCAGTGAGAGTATGAATATTGGATTGCATATGATAAGATTGTTTCCTGCCTGTCCCTAGTGCTTCTCATGTATATAGCATTCATGTGTGTTTTTGTGTACACTTATACCTACATGCACAAGTGTTTATGTTTTCCCTCCCTGCAGCTTATGTCGATATTAGTATCTCAGCTAATTAATAACCGCAAAGACCTTAGTATCTATTGATAGATGGGATTTCCACTGGGCTTGTTCACTCTCATTCAATTTTCACCTCATGGCGTAGAGGAGAAAAGGCACTGGAGGTGTCAGGGGCTCGGGGAACACAACAGAGTTTGGAGACAAGGCAACAGAAATGACTGAAATGAACAGCAAAGAAAACAATGGAGAGCAGGAGAAATAAGAGGCATGAAGCAAAAAAGGCAGTGAATGGAGAAATGAAAGACAATTAAGAAAGAGTGGAAGTTCTTGTTATAATCTTCTGGTTATGTTAAGAAGGAAGCACATGAGACAGTGAATAAGAGACAAAAAAGCAAATCCAGGCATTTTTACAAAGGTTATGAATGCCTTTTTATCAGTTTAATTGGACATAGAAAAGAAAGGCAGTATTGAATTGATGGAGATAAACATGGAGAAAGGTCTGAGCAGTGAAACTGTTGTATACATTATTTTCAAGCTATCTTTTATTTTGTTTTGTTTATTTATTTATTTATTTTGAAAATTAAGTGCCAAATGTTTGTTATGCTGTAAAACCACACAAAGTAGGACTGTACTGTTTGCACGAAGGCAAGACTGAGTTAAACTTCAAAAAAGCTGCATTGCAGACTGTAGCACTCCCTGCACTTTTAAGGAGTTTATGTTCTGCAAACACTGAAAACTGTTTGGAAATACGCAAAGGCAGTACTACCCCCAGTTCAGCTTGTCAGAGTGATCACTGCCTAAGATGGAGATGAAGATAGAAGAAGGAAAACGGTTAAGCTGACTTCAGCCGGGCTTCAAACAGACTGCAAAAATATTCAGTGTCTCGAAACCAGGTTCCACACACTGGAAAGAGGAAGACTTCAATTACTTTGGGATTCTGGGGAAGATCAGTGCGTGAAAAGAGACAGCAAAGTGACTGCGCCCGTCTGCACAGAGGTTTAGGAGTCTGTGTGTACCAGACAGCATCTTGTTGTGTTGGGGTCTCAACATTTCTGTGGTCCTGTGGTGGGTTGTGTGTGCTCCAAGTGTGTCAGTTAGCCTACTGCTGGCCACTCTGAGCTCTGTGTATAGTGGCTAGCAGTTAACATGGCAGAAAATGTCATTGAGCTTTGAGAACTCTTCACTGCACAGAAAAGCCCTGGGCACAGATTTGTTTTCCTCCTGAACAGCCTGCCATTGCTATCTCTCTCTCTCTCTCACTCACACACACAAAGCATTTGGGGGCAGTCGTGGATGGAGTAATGGGTAGAGAGTCCGACTTGTAACCCCAAAGTTGTGGGTTTGAGTCAGGACCAGCAGGAATTGGCGGTGGGGCGGAGTGAATAGCCAGTGTTCTTTCCACCTTCAATACCATGACTGAGGTGAGACCCTCGACCAAGGCACCGAACCCCCAACTGCTCCCCGATCGCCACAGCAATGGCTGCCCACTGCGGGAGTGTGTGCACTTTGGGTGGGTAATGCAATTGTGGGACTAATATAATAAATAAATCCTTTCTTTCTTTTTTAGGACACTCATTGACATAATGCATACTCTTGACCCTTAACTTACCTTAACCTTAAAACTCACAACTAAATGGTTAACCTCAACTCTGACCCCAATCCCAACCTAAACCTGATCCTTAACTGTAAAACCAAGTGACAGGAGTCAAAATGTCCTCATTCAGACAGACATATCCTCAAAACAGTCCTCACAAAGGTAGAAATATGAGTACACACAAGCAATTGTCTTTCTATACTTCTGACCATTAATGAAATAATGCATTTTCTAATCATCACAAGTAAACCTAACCCTAACAAGTAAACCTAACCCTAACCTAACCCTTAGCCTAAAAACCAAATCCAAACCCCCAGGGAGCTGTGAGGATTGGCTAACATCCTCAAAATGCAGAAATCCCCTCATTACAGGGGTTCACAGCTGAATTTTGACCACAAAAACACAACCTCTACATGGTTGTATTACATGACATGACGCAACATATTTTGTTTGTGATGCATGCACAGCCACACATGCTAATAAATTAGTGATTTAACAGGCTAATCCCAGATTCAATTTAGATGGATTTCAGCCACATGACAGTCTTCATTCTAAGGGTTTGCAGCTTGCAGCATTGTCAGACTAGTTTTTAAGTTTATTTTCTTAACAATTAGCAATTCCACTACTGAACAGCTAACGTGACGACATCTGCTAGCTCATCCTACATCCAGCTGCAATGTGTCAACTTTATGTTGAGCTGCTGAGTCTCTGTTTTGTGTTTTGTTTGTCACCATACACAGTAATTCAGATACATTGTATGCATTCATTCTCACTGTTACTTTGCTTGTGTCATATCCTTTGTTTCTCCATTTGGGTTATTCTGCATCCATTAGCCCACCCCCAGGAATTCGATCTCAACCCATGAGATTCCAGACTAATTCTGGAATCTCAGGAAAAGGAAAAGAGTTACACTCTGGCAGTGAAACCAGTCTGAATATTGAATGTGAAAGACAGAGAAAATCTGATCAATACGGCACATTCCCCCACAGTTGTTTAAATCAATTAAAAGAACAAATATATGAATGCATTAGTGCAGTGGGTGTTTGGCATCCTCATTACTGACTCTGCAGTTTCAGCTACAAGTGTTTGGGCTTCTTCTGTAAAATGGCCCATTAGGACCAGATTAATCATGGCTGTCACACTGCTGGCATGAAATGAAATTAAAATTGTATTTTTGCTGTCTTGTGGTGGCTGGCAGAAAAATACCTGCCTGCTAATTTACCTAGCGGCTTCAACCTCCCTTGTCTGTGTAGAGGAGAATCAAGTAGTTTACTATGCAAAGATACATATTGTTCTACAATTGCTGCAGTCAAATGTGTTGTCAGCCTTGAGGACTGTACACCCCAGACATTTTAATGTGCTGCAACTGTAGATTACATCAAGGTGATTTTTTGCATTTTTTTGTCCACCACTTCTACTGATGATTGTATTCTGAACAGTGACTCCAGCAGGAAATACATCTGTTACACCTGGTCAAAAGGGAGAGAGAGAAGTTCTGTCACTGGAATGTGTGTCACTAACCCTAAGCTCTTTGTTTTCTATGGTGGCCCTCAGGTGCAAAACACAACCACATTTCACACACAACAATATACTATACAAGAGCCGAGGAGAAAACACATTTAATAAAACGATATTTCAAAAAACACATAACATTACACAAAACTCTGAACTGACTCAAGTTCTGTCTAATCATAAACAAGAACTGTTGTCCCGCTCTTGTTTTCCTCTCCTGTGATGAAACAGAAAATGTCAAACCACCTTGAACTTCTTCCTTAACACTCTCCCCAAATTCCAAACTTTCATTCATCTCTCTCTGTATTTACCTCAGCATGACCTCTTTCACACTTCCCTCTAGTTTGTAATTTCCCTTTGATCTTGCCAATGTAATTTTCTGTTTGGCCACAACAGCGTCTTTTTTAATCATTTAATCTTATCAGCAGCTTGTGACTGGAAGGATAGTCGTGCTCTTTTGCTTGATGTCACAACTGCCTAATGCAGCTGTTCGTGATCAAGCCTTCCTTGGGAGCAAAGAATTTCATCAAACGTACAGTCAGTGACTTTATTTACAGAATAGACTGAATTTCGTTTCATCTCTTCAGTCCTAAACCCAGGCCTTTTGCCTTGATCCCCAGGTTAAACTGTCATCACTGTAGCTCTCACCCCTGAGCCTTTGTTACTTTTAAATATACAGTTAAATATTCACTGGTGGTTGAAGCAAAACAGTTTAATCAAATCCACTTTGCTAATAAAACAGTCACCAGTGAGGCCAAGGAGCATAAGCCAATATGCTACAACCATTTTTGCTCCTGGAATATTTATTAACAATAATTAAAGAATAAATAAAACTGAGAGATTAATTAATCCTTTGACTTGACCTGCTAATATTATAAATAAGCTTTCAGTTTAACTTAATTTGAAGCATAAAACAACCCTATTAAGAAAAGAAACTCCAAAGGCACAATTATTTCTGCGCAACTGCTAGCTGATTACACACTGTTGCACTGGCCTCTCACCTTTATTTTACATACAAATGGTGCTGAGTGTTAGCACCAACATCAGGAGGCATAACTAGTAAATGACTCTTCATCTCACTCATTTTTTTCTCTCTCTTTCTATTGTGCCTTTGGTCGCTTTCTATTGTTCTGATCTTCGCAGTTTTATCCCCCTCTCTGTTTACTGCCTCTTTTCTTATCCTCCTTTTCTCCCTGTCCTGTTCCATCTCTCAGCAATAAAAATGAAATTTTTAGTCATTCCCCATTTTGCCTCTGGCATGTCCCTCACCCCTTCCCCACCCACTGTTGCCTTTTGTTCATTTTGCTAATGACTTTGTATGCACAAATACTAATATTCATAAAAATTGAGAAAACTATCTTTTTCAGATAAGACCAGGTGTTTTGCTCTCCTTGTTTTAACATCATTAATGCTTGAGTTAATTAATTTTGTGTTATAAAAAAAGAGCACCCATCCTCCACAGATGTCAGTCGCCCTCTTATCTTAAGAATACTGTCGGGTCTTTAGTTTTTTCTTTTTTAGCAGCTCTTTTAAAAACCTCCTATTGTGTCATTCTATCATACCCTCCCCCTCTCTCTCCAAAATGCAAACCTGGGGGGGGGGGGTTATGCACATTCAATACTCCAATGACACAAACATAAAATAACACAAGGGCCCATACAAACTCTAAAATTGAAATAGAGTGTTGTGAAACAGGCACACAAGAGAATGGTAGATATTTAAAACAGGTTGAATTATAAGCACAAAACATCATCATCACTGAACAATTCTCAAGGTCACAAACTTGCAGTGTTTTTTACAGTATGTTACCATCTTACACAGGAGTTACTTGATTCATATTTCAAAGCAGCAGTTTTGCCTTGATTATAGTCACCATTTTGACAACACTCCGCAAACCCACAATGTTTCCTCTGAGAATGATGTTGTGCTTTCAAATGTTACTTTATTTAATGTGTACATGCTACAGAGACATCAGAGTCACCTGTAAACAGGTGCCACTGGTACATAAAAACTGGTAGATGGTCTATTTAAAGCATACTCAAGTCAGCTTTCATAGTATCTTCAATAAGTAGAGCTGTTTCACATATTTGCACTATAATTGGCTAAATATGGACTTTGACTTAGGTCATCACTCATTTTCCACAAGCATACAAATATAGCCCAGGCTGCAGATTTTAAAAATGCCTAAAAACATAGTAAGAAACTATTCTGAAACTTAAAACTTATTGTAAACTCCAAACCCAAATGATGTTCCTTGTTTTTTCTTTATAATACAGATCTCGCCAAAATATCTGACAGATTAAATAGCGTTTGCTATTCCACAACAGGAACTATTAGCCTTTTGACAGATCACTGGCTTGTGACTAATAGGCTGCTTTCTTTATGACATATCTCATACACAGGCAGTAATGAACACATGTAGAGGAAGACAAAGTGCTGCCACATTTGTTCAGTGCAATATTTATTCTTGGTCCTGCCTGATAGTTCTTGGTTCTGCTTGTCTTCTCTGCTCTAGTGTCATGTTATTATTGTGGCCTTTGTGCTTTCTTTTATTATTATTTTATGTAAGGGATCTGCATCTTTCCCCTTATCCATTTCACTCTCTCATTCTTGTCTTGCCTGTCTCATTCTTCTGTCCTCTATCACTATGGACAACCTCAGAGGGGACGCACATTTCAGCCATTTTTCCTCTCCGCTACTATCCCCTCCACTCAGAGCTGAGGAACCACAATCCTTGTAATAAATGTTCTCATACCATTTATCTCCCTTTCACCAGCACCATTACCACCCCCTGCTTTCTGTCATCTACTGCTGACTCCCCATCTCCCTCCTCCCTTCTCTCCTTCTCACACACCATTTGTCCGTTTCAGACTCATCAGTATTCTTCCTCTCGGGCAGACAGAAGGTAGGTTCAGCACCTCACCTCCAACCCACCTTCATGCCTCACTATCCCAATACACAGTTCTCTCTCTTGTCCATCACTGCACGGTTCTTGTTACACCTGTTAATGTGGCCATTTGATCTTCACACGTTGACAGCACTGCTGGAAAGCATTTGACCATTATCATTCAAATGTAGGTAGAATTGCTAACTGGTTTGTGTGTGCTGCTGTGTGTGGTATTGGCTTGTTGTACAGTCTGAGGTTCTGTGCTAGTTTTCTGCAATACCTGCAAGCTTGGCTTGGACATGCAAAGGATTTATTTCTTCTCATCAGTCTGACTCTTTAGTGATTCCTTCATACATCTGTTGCTGATAAATTGTTTGAGGGTGAAAATTTACCAAAGCACCAAAAATCATTGCTAAGAATATAAACTAGAAAAGTTAAGGTATGTGATAAATGTGTGATAAACAACAAGGATGATTGCAGTATCAACAAAACCTTTTCTTGCACTGTGAGTGGCACAGTAGGGGCACAGTTAAAATGGCCTTCTTTAAAGTCTCTTACCAAGATTACAAGCACGCTGTATTCTGACACAAAGTGAAGTGAATTTTAGGCACACACTGATTACACTTTTTGTTTTGATCATAAACAGCTAACAGACTAGCTCTTCAACTGAAAAGAAGCACCGACTGTGTGTTGCAGCTAATTTCCAATTTTTCTTCTGGACTTGTTTCTGTCTTTTTGTCTCTGTGTCTTGGAATAACCACAAACTTTCACAATAAAACATTTTCAGCTGGGTTCCATTCGTGGTGCTAGAAATGAGATCTGCTTCTCCTCTGAATGAAGTTTGTGGTATCTGGATGAAAATGTGACTGGCTACTAATATTCAGTATATTTGCTTTGGAAAGCAATTCAGTTAAAAATGAATCTGTTTTATAACTTGTCTTTTTTTTTTTTTGCACTTTATACCATGTAATACTTTATACAAAATTAAATATATGTTGTGAATATTTTAAAAACTATTCATGATGTACTCTGTGGCACTAGACTTCAAATTAAACAATAAAACAGAAACTATTATGAGGTCTAGATTAAGTACGTCCAAAAATGAAAACTAACAAGATGGTGCTGCATTTTGATTAAAACTTATAATTACTGTTCTCCTTTCCTTTCATTAATCTCCCTTTCTATTGAGTTTTGATGTTTTCATGATGTGAAACATTCAGGGGGAAAGAAGAAGAGACAGAGAAGGAAGGAAGTGAGGAAGAGAGAGGTGAACTTCAGGGGAAAGAAGTAAAAGAGCTGAGCAGAGTCGCACGTGAATGGATGTGTTTATACCCAAAGGTGATAAAAGGATTGCTGCCAGATAGCAAGCTCTCCTTAAAGTTTAATGGTACAGCACTGATCCCCCACCAACACTGATACTTTTAACAGCTGAGAAAAGTGTGTGTGTGTGTGTGTGTGTGTGTCTGCGTGTGTGTGTGTGTTTCCTACTATTGTATTTTACTTCAGCTTCCCACCCAGTACTAATTTATCTGTACTTATGTAGCAGAGGAACCTGTCAACCTTAAGAGTGAACGGTTTCCATGATGGGTGTTGTGACTTCTTGTCATGGGTCAGTGTAGGCTTTGTTAAGCGGGTATTGTTGGTAAAATACATTTAAAAACATTTTCCAGTACTGAACATACACAATGTGCTGGTCTATGGAACAAAAACACAACTGACGCCAGGTTCCAGTTGATCTAGTTTCTTTGTGTCTGAATACTGAGCTTTAAAAAAAAGATTCAAGATGACAAAGTTTGCCCTCCCTTTCCGAATTCAACTTTGTATTCCATATTTTTTTTTAAACGAACATGAAGTACTATTTTAGTATCACTAAAGAAGTACTGGCAGCGTGGTGGATGAGTGGTTAGCACTGTTGCCTCACAGCAAGAAGGTCCTGGGTTCGCAACCCGGCCTTTCTGTGTGGAGTTTGCATGTTCTCCCTGTGCTTGTGTGGGTTTTCTCCAGGTACTCTGGTTTCCTCCCACAGTCCAAAAACATGTATGTCAGGTTGATTGGTGATTCTAAATTGCCCAAAGTAGTGAGTGTGATTGGCTCCAGCAGATGCCTGTGACCCTGGTTAGGAATTAGTGGGTATAGATAATGGATGGATGGATAAAGCAGTACTGTCAGTTGATTCTAGTACTGGGTAAGTCATTAAACTATTAAAACTGAAAACAGTAGTTGTAGGAAAATCTGCACTACAGTATAGACTTCATTACTGAGCAAAGTGAGCATGCATGCCACTTATTACAGGGTGAAATGTATTTATGTTTATGTTTTTTTTTTTTCAAGCTGCAGATAAAAAGAGTCACTGAACTAAGTAGAATTCATCGTTAAAGACCTGGTTTCAAGCTGATCAGCATTATTTTTTCTGACCTTTAAAACTTCTTTGACCTTTTAATTCCAACTCTCATCTTGACACTGTACCAGGCTTTAGCTACTCTAATTATATCTGCAGTATGATACAGTGCAGAACAAATACAGGAAATGTAAACTGTGACTACTTCTGGGTACAGGCATTGGATCAACGATAAAACATTTTGAGGTTGTTTTTTTGCCACAGTTTTGTTCAAGGACACTTGAGAAGATACTTTCAAAAATGGTGAAGAAAAATATCTCTACATGCCATGCACTCTGCTGCCCTTATTTTTAGGGATCGTTAAACTGCTGGACATTTAAAATATGGATGTTATGGACTTTATGTAGGCACATAAGTCTCTCTCACACACACACACATAAACACACCTAAAATATGAGAGTAAAAAGAGCACTTCCTAATGGAAAAAACAGGTTATTAGATGGATACATGTGAATTTGGCCCTCATCCCTTCAGCTAATGCATTTAATATGTTCTAATAAATCTCCTAGAAGGAAAGAGAGGTGAACAGAAGGAGTAATACAAGGTAAGGATGAGGCATTTGACTAAAAACTGCACTGCATGGTGCAGATGGGAAAATATGTCCAAGGTGACAGGAGAAATGCTGTTCAAGGCAAAATGCTTCCCATCCAGCAAGGCTAAATATAGACTCATTAAAAATCTAAAGAGACCATTGATGGGGAGGGCCAGAGGTGTAGATGGGAGAAGAGTTTGTCAGAAACACAGAGAGAGCGAGATTAGAGGAAGAGATGGGCAGGTAAAAGAGATTTAAGAGGGGAGTGAAAAGTGGGGGGGATGCACGGGGAATGAGCAATAGGACATTTCTATTTTGTTCCACACAGGAAAGAGAAGCATGTCACTTCCATCACATAACAGCCACCAGCTTACCCACTTCTCTTTATTCTCTGCTCTCATCTGGTATTCAATGGCCTGCTTCTATTTGTCCAGCAAAAATAGAAAAAAATGTCTCATTGTCATGTTTCACTTCCATACCTACTCTAATTGAAAAGTGGGGTGGAGGAGCAGGGGGCAGGAGAATAAGAGAAGGATTAACAGAGAAATATCATTTTAAAACTATACATTTTAAAAAGTATGATTCAATAACTTTTGATACATTATATTGAAAACTAATATTAATGGACACAAAATGCAAGACAAAAATGATCTAACATGAACCAACAAAAACTAAGATAGTTTAGCAACTGTAACTGGGCACAGCAGGGCTGTCATACTTGGGATTACATATTCATGCCAAAACTGTGTGGATGGGACTGCAGAAGGCGTGCAAATCCATATCTAAAGAGTTTATATATAAATATTTACCTTATCACCTTTACTGAAAACTGTCAATCTTAGCAGTTGGCATATTACATATGGTACGGGGTATTTTATTGGCTAATTACAGTATCTTGTGGGGCTAGAGACTATGAGTTTCAGGACATCCACTGGGGAGTAAAATGCCAGTATATATTAGAGCTAAACCTCATGATCTTTATTTGGTTCTAGATATGTAGAACTCTAGATAAACATGGTACATGGAGTAGAGGTTGACCGATTAATCAGTCAGCCAATTAATCAGGAATATTTCTGCCAATTTTAAAATAATCGAAATCGGCCGTTGGCTGAGCGTATAGTATTATCCCAGTTAACAGGAAGGTGCACCTGAGTGTTGTCGATGTTGGAACACGTTATGCTGCCACAGTCAAATTTTACCTGACCTCGGTGGATGTGGACAAGTGGAGGCTAACTAGTCTTAGTATGAGTGAAAAGAACATTGTGGCAGAAAATGGTAAGGCTTAAATTCTTATTTTTCAAAGACATATATGTAATTAATTAGTTGGATATAAAATGTTACTTTTAAACAGAAAATGGGAATAACCTCAGGCTACTTTGGATCTGTAATGCTATTGTTAGCTGTAATATACATGGTAGGGATGGATATTGAACCCTGATAACAATAACACTAGGTTCACTCATTTAGTGTATCATATAAATTAAGACTGTAGTCAACAAGTGTTTATCTAAGACCCTTTAGATTCACTTTCAAAAACAAATCTGCTGGAAATCTAAAAAAGGACTGCTGGAAGTGTTTTAGCATTAGCATACTACAGCTGCAAAATCTACTGGACCTTAGATATTTTAAATAAGTTCTTCTACAATAGATAGTAATTGTTCACATGATTTTTCTATATCAGTTTGTGAATAACAAGAATCCAGAGAACAAGTGCATGAGGGTTTGTTTGGAATGTTAAGGTCTTAGAGGCGTAGCCAGGTGCAAGTCATGCAGATTTTTTTAGGCCACAGATAGTACATGAACATGAACCACAGAATGGCACAGAATAAGATATGAAGAGAGAGAAAACAAAAACAGAGAGATAGGTCTGGAGAGTAATGGGGGCAGAAGATGAGGAAGAGCCTTTGAGGAGAGAGCAGCTGTTCAGTGAAACAGCCGCAGGGCAAATTTCAGAATGCATGACAAGGGGAACCTCCAAGGCCTGGGTACATACACTGACACACACACACGCCCAAGATCAAACATGACTCATACCACGATGCATATGTACATTCATAGAGACATAATTTTTTTGCAAGAACATATATGTCGATACACACATGCTTTTTTCCGTAAACATGTTATCACGGAGCAGCCTGATCTCAGACCAACACATACTAATGTGTTTAGCTAGTACACTAAATGTAGATTGTGTAATGGATGTGCATTTCGATATCAAGATTTAATTCACCATGCTTCCTGCCTTGATCCCTACCTGAATTAATTGCACACAAGCACATGCACATGTCTGAATGTTTCAGCTGGAAACAGTTGCCATTGTCCAACAAAGACTGATGATCAATTATGCAATACAGAAACAGGCAAAAGTAGAATTTTGAAAGAGACTGCTGTCGCACAAAAGGACGACATGTAAGCAGCATGTGAAGAACAGTAGTTCCTAGAGAAACGCAATAACTGTGAATGTTGTTTGATTTAAAAGTGATTGGTAAGTAAACTGCAAGCAACCACAGATATTTCACAGTCACATTTAATATATGAGGTAATACAGTTAGTCAGAACATCTGAAATTATAGACTTTGCAATACATGCTCATGTAACAATATAATGTCATTTTGTTGCACCTATTAAGGTGAACATATTTTAAATTTTTAGTGCATGGAGTTTGGTGATCTTATCGATTTCCAGCAAAGACAGACTAAACATGAACTACAATTTAACCAGTCAAAATAAGGGAGAGCATCTATATGTTAGGGTGTGCAGAATAATTAAGAAGAAAGGTGTATGTTGAGTTGAGCAACATAGTAGATGTTTTTAATTAATTCTTTGGAAGTAGTATTTGTAAATAATAATGCTTCTTACTCCATTTCCATCCACTCAAACAGGCATCTAATTGTCCTAGTTTCATTAATTTTTTTCCCATCCTTGTTTCACTCATTCCATCCCTTCTTACCTCCTGTCCCTCTCTAGCTCAAGGGGCTGTGAGGGCAATTAGGTTGTTTTACTGCCGCTCTAGTTTTACTGGCTGGGGAGCAACACTATAAACACTAATTAACACACGCAACTCACACACACACACACACAAATTAAGGTAACTGCACACAAATATGCACATACCATATACAAACACTTAATGGAGTTAATGTGTTCGTAAAAGAATAAAGCCGATCACTTATAGCTCTGTTTATAGTAGGAGGAACCCAACCAGAAATAACAGGTTTAGCAGTTTATAAATAAAAGAGATATTTTACAGCAAGCCTCAGACTGTACAATTTATTTATTTAAAAGCTATAAATTCTGGCAATAATACAAGTGAACATTTTTTCAATGTGAACTATATCTTTCCACCTATTCAGAATAATAATATCTTTTAAAATAAAGTTCAAGTGAAATATAGGTGGTTGAAGTAATGAATTAACTAAAATTGTGTTGTACTGGATTGTATTAGTGGTGTCTCTATATTTTTGTCCACAGAATATTAGGAATTAAAGCCCATATCTAAGTACATCTACTGTAAATGAGTGTATATCTAAAGTCACAGTACATAAACCAGCTCTGACAGAATTAATGTGCATGTTTCATTCTCTTGCACACAGGAGAGGCTTTGTAAGCAATCAAGTTCAGTACAGCTTAATGTGGCTTATTGGGCTTAAATAATGAGTACAGGCCTATCGGCATGGACTGAGTTATTTCTAATGCAGCAGCTAATTAGCATTAGCCATATCAGCAGCACCAGCTCTGCCACCAGTAATTCAACACAGCTGGTGAGTAAGTACCGCAAAAGCACACCTGCATTTATCAGCATATCCCTGTTTGTGTGGATTTGATTGGCTGATACAGTACCGATCCATTGGGTTAAATCAGATACACACACACACACACACACACACACACACACACACACACACGCGCGCACACACGCGTACACACACATGCACACACACACGCAGTATTGATGAACATGTGCATGGGTACGACACAGAGGTCGTAGAGACAGTTATGGTATACCCTGCAGCCATGAAACACTTCCTACCAATGTGACACACAGAGATTCACAAAACAAGTTTCAGTATAGACAAACAGGCTCTGCCCAGAACTGTGAGTTTCCTCAGAAAATCTTTGTACTTGTGTAACTGCAGGAAAATGTGTGTGTGACTAATATTTGCAGGGATGAAGCTAAAATTAAAGCCTTGAGTGTTTCCTTGTTCCAAAAGTAATGCTGACCTTCCTGAGGAATGGAAGGCAAGAAAACTGACATTCACAGACAGCATGGCGCTTAGAAAATTCACATTCTTACTGTCTTTCATAGGAACACAGCCTACAGTATTTTCTAAAAGACAGCATATGTGTGTGGACATTTTTGCAGGAATATTCTTAATGAACTGTGAGCCTCTTTATAAATTTCAGTTAAAAATGCATGGTTAGAGCTCAAGGTTGATAAGCTGAAATCATAAAATGTAAATATTTGAGTGTGTCTGTGCTGAAAGCGACAGACTGGCTGAAGGCAAGTGGTTGATAAAGTCAGCCCATGGGGAGATTAAAAGACATGTGTCTCATCTTAGGAATGACCTGTCGTTTAATGAGCATTGTCGACTATCCTTCCTCTGCTGCTGAGAAACTGCTTTTCTCAAGCTTGACTACACACACCGACACTGAACATACTCTAAACAGGAAACACTATGAAACAGACTGATCAGTTGCAACCTGGTAAAAACTTGGTGCAGATTTATTGAACTGAAAACAGAATATAAAATTTTAAATAACTGGATAACTCTGGATAAAATATGTTGTGTGTGTCCATATGCACAAATACATACATAAGATGTGTCTGGTACAGTATGTAGACAAAACACAGATTGGCATAGTAGAGATGGTGCAGACCTGTGTCTGGACGTGTAGAATGATGAACTTATTTTTTCTCCTTTTATTGTGGTCTGGCAGGTCATGGATGAATTAAGACATGTCATTTAAGGGCTGTAGAGCAAATGCCTAACAGCTATCTCTATCATGACAACATCAAACTGAAACCTTTTGACACCTGAATGGATGAACGCAGCTGTTGCTGGGATCTCACTGGTGTTTGCTTACGTCTTTCAAACCAGAAGAAAAGAGAAGTTCTTTTGGGAGTTTGCCAAATCTGTGCCCCTGTAGCCCTGGATTATCTGTAGACTCAATTGGATGAATTTCGATGTTCTATAAAAGAAATAGACATTTTTAAAATTATCAGTGCTACGAAAGCCATGAAATGTCCTGTTTCTTGGAACGGTAACAGAAACTGATGAAACCGTAGTATCTCAAAACCTCTGGAAGTAAAACCATAACTAAAAGCGTGACTAGATGCCATTAATGGCAAATGTGGTTTTTGGAATGTGTATAAAACATAATTTTAAACCTAAGAAATTAAACTTTTAAGATATGATTTGGCTTTACGAAGCTACCACTTCTGAGAAAGAGATTTTTTGCAATTATGAGACCACTTTATTGTGCTCTATTTAAATGGCTCTACAAATTGGACCACATGCCCTAAACGCAGGGAGAGCATCATTTAGAGGAACAGAGTCATTTCACTGCCATTCTCTCATCAGTCTCTCAGACTGATAATATATTATATATATATATATATATATATAGCAGTGATACTATATATATATATATATATATATATATATATATATATATATACGTATATATATATATATACGTATATATATATATATGCGTATATATATATATATATACGTATATATATATATATATAGTATCACTGCTATATATATATATATATACGTATATATATATATACGTGTATATATATATATATATATATACGTATATATATATATATACGTATATATATATATATACGTGTATATATATATATACGTATATATATACGTATATATATATATATATATACACGTATATATATATATACGTATATATATATATACACGTATATATATATATACACGTATATATATATATACGTATATATATATATATATATATATATATATATAGCAGTGATACTATATATATATATATATATATATATATATATATATATATATATATATATATCAGTGATACTATATATATATATATATATATATATAGCAGTGATACTATATATATATATATATATATATATATATATATATATATATAGTATCACTGCTCCTCAGTGATACACAGTTCAAGCCTGTAAGCAAGATGCAAGAAAAGAACAGCCCTGAAGAGAAATGCATTAGTTTGAACAGACCCAGTGCAGCTGGAATTAATATCTGGGTCTGTGTGTGCACATAAAAACAGGGTTGATCCATTCCTCCTCTAGTAATAGCCACTCTGCCAGACAGACGCTTCCTCTCCATCTGAAATTAACGCATCACTAACTTAGGACTAGAGGGACCTAATCAGCTGCAAATCGACAGAGAGCAGGGAGAAAGATGAATTTAATATGTCGCTGCAGATAAGGACAGATATTACGTCCAGTCAACAATCATGAACAAGAAAATGACAATGCTCCTGTAACTAATTAAATAAAAACTACAATCACGAAAAAGTTGACATCTAAGTAAATTGTACTGTTTTCTCCATGTGGTTGGTTCATAAAAGAATAAAACAATCATGTTTTCGGCTCTGATTTAACCACTGAGTGAAGCTTGAGAATATTTATTAAGGAGAAATCTAACGGAGGAAGATGAATCGTGCTGTAAGATGAGAGAAAGTGTGTGTTATTATTGGCATCACTTTGCTCATAATTTAATGAGCAAACCACAAAACCAGTGTTTCATCTGTATTGTTAAAATGTCAGCCAGTGTGAATCACATTCTCTGTAATGATAAACAGTGGCACTGATTTAGTATTGAGAAGTGTGTGTGTGAAAGGGGGTATTTTAAGATAAGGAGAGGAGGTTATTGTGACGGTTCCCTGGCTGGTTCTGCTTATGTGTTTATTTCCTCAGGCAGCCAGTAACAGGAGGTGGAGCAAGTCAGCATATAGTTGGGCCTGGTGTTTCCATACTATAAAGCCCCATCCTTCTTCAGTCCAGGAGGCTCTCTGAGGCTCTCTGAGGCTCTCAGGCTCTCGCCTCCACGCGCATTTTGGTTGTTTTGTGCCATGCAACATATTCCACTACACTCCATTGTTCATGCATCCATACACACATTACATGACTGATGGACTGACTACCATGCCTCATTTGGTTTTTGGTTGTTCTAGTTTATGTTTTTTGTTTTAATAAACCTGTTTAACTGGCCTTCAGGCTGTGTCTCCCTCTTTTTTGTCAAGACTTTTTGAGCTGAGTCGTGACATTATACATTGATAACCTCTGAGCATTCATACATTCTACTGGCACATTGCCCCAGCCTCACATAACATGTTCTACTATCAAAAAGAAGTTTGCAGGTCTCTTAAAAAAATAGAAAGTCACAGCATGATTATATTTAAATGGAAAAGTAAAACATCCCCATAAAGTACATGTCACCATCAAGTCTGGCTTTACTGTCCTGTAGCAGAAAGCTTTTTGATACTGCAGGAGCAGGAAACAGGAGAGAACGAATTCATTCTTATTAACTACCACTACCATTAGGAGGAATATAAGAGTTTGATGACAATCTCGAGATTTTAAAAGGCTCTGTCGCATGCACGCACACGCCCACGCCCACACACAGGCGCACACACACACACACACACACACACAGTCATACACCAATATTTCCTCCCTGGAGAACTATGATTATATTCTGTCAGGTGCTGGGGAGCAACAATACACATTCCATGTAATCTAAATAAGGTCTTAGCACTAGTCTGCAGTAGCCTGGCTGGAGAGTGAATTTTCTGGCTTTTGCTAAGTGCACATTGTGTGTTTGACCAGCTACACCTGTTTGATTGAAGCCATGTATTGTATATCATAATGTAATTTATTTATTGTTTCTTTAATGACATGCTCTAGCTTTGTGAATGAGGATATCTTCTTTTTTTTTTTTTTACACTTAAGCTACACATTAGATATTTTCTTTTAAACATGGAGATTATGGCAGCTGTGAATGGCCTTGTTCATTCCACATACCAATTAAGGACCACTTTTCTTGAGTCATAATTCCTTCCTTTCACTCCTTACTTTTTTTAATTAATCAAGATTACTTAATGGTTGTTGTTACTCTGCTTGTCAGTCTGCCATATTGCTGCTGAATAAGTCACCACTCTGCTTAAACTGGATCATTTGGGGTAAATTCTCTAAAGTCCATAAATAACACATCAGCTCTGTCCATGGTTCACTTGATGGACTACCTGTATTTGCATCAGTGATTCAGATGACATTATAATAATAAAGGTAACAGATAGCACACACATACAAACTGCATGTGTCTTTTCTTACCTATAGCAACATCAGCAATAAAGACTTTAACACAGCTCAAACATTACTTACTTGACATTATACTTGCTAGCAATAGTTACCAAAAGGACAGTCACACTGGGCCACTGTTTGACAAATTGTGTGTGCGTGTGTGTGTCTGTGTGCAGGGTATATTAATATTTCAAAATATTACAACCACATTTCAGATACATTGATTTGCTTTAGCCAGGTGCCAGCATGTGTTCATAAATATGTTAGTTCACATAAAACAAAACAAACTTGAAATCTCAAAACAACAACCATAGCCCCTCACTGTACATGCCTGTGTGTGTTCATGGTGGCAGTGTGTGTGTGTGTGTGTGTGTGTGTAGGGGAGGGGTTCTTATGTGCATGTACATTATTAGCAGGGTAGAGAGTGGCCTTCCTAATCTGCTTTCTCCTAATTAAAAGCCTGTGACTAAATGGACCAGCACTGGAGCTGTCTGCCGGGGAAATTAAAAACGAGAGATGATTAGAGGACAGAGGAAAGGGGGGTGACAGAGCCTGGAGGGGTAGAAGAACAAGGAATGAAAGGCGTTGAGGATGGAATGTAACACTGCGAGGGGAGGGAGAAGGTAGTGAAGGATGAGAGACTGAAGGTGAGAGAAAGGAAGCATTTACAGTAGGTGGAGGCATAAGGGACAAAAGGTGAGGAGGACGATAAAGGAGAGGAGGAGACATGGAAGGAAGTGAAAAGATGATGTTTAGTTTATGATGTGATTCACAGCATGTTACTTCCTTTATAAAATCTCAAAATTAAATAAAATAAAAGAGTGGAAAACCCACTCAAACAGCTATGATGTGATAATTGTTGCAACTAAGTGGCTGCTGAGCTATTAACCTTTTGTACAATGCCTGTATAGGCTAAATTTTGTACTGAGCTGAACTAGCAACAGACCAAACACACTACTGAAGTGAAGGCATTCTGGATCAGCGCTGAACGTAGGAATGTATGATGCGTTCACTTTAATATTGTACACAGTGAACAACACTGTTTCATTGCTTAGCACAGAAAAAAACTGAACGAATTGTATAGTCATGTCACACAAAATAAGCTGACCTGCCAACATGACTTAAATTGTCAAAATCATTAAATACCAAACCTTTCACTTTTTAATATCTGCAGCTTATTTCATGGAAGGGCATCTAGTGACTGTCGACATATTTTACTGTGAATCAAAAATGTCAACCTGCTTGTTGCACAAGAGGAAAAGTCAAGTGATCACCAAAGTGATTCGACTTTCATTGTTGGAAAACATATGTTGCAGAATAAAAAGCTTTCTATTTGGACTCATTAGGCTCTGCTGCAAAATAAATCTTTAACTAAATCTGTCACTCTAATTCTCTTGTCTGATTTAGTCTTTTACCTGTCTGACAACACAAAAAGAACTTGGCGGGCCAGCTTAAATCTTCCAAAATCAAGTGTCGACAGTATATTTGTGAGGGTGCACAATAATGCATTTTTTTCACTCTATTGTTTCACTGCACCTCCAGCACAGCCCCCCATTGAGGAGTGAATACTGTGAATAGATCATTTGTTCCATACATCAAAATTCTGGAGGATGTTGCCTTATGTCATACTAAGATTTCACCCATAGAAAACAGGGATAGAAAGGATAAGAAGGAAGAGTGAAAGAAAGAAAGAGGGGTGAGAGCAACCAATGAAAAGACTGAAAAACTGTGCAAGACAAGGGTGTTTGATCATCTCAGCTGAATCAGCAGTGTACTGGCTGATGGAGACATAGTGGATGCTCATATTCTCCATTTACACTTCATTTTCATGTATCACTTCCTCCTTCTCTCTCTCTCTCTCTTTCTTTCTCACTCAGACATAACTATATGCTTGCTCTCACATGACAAGCTTCACCCTTCTGCCTTAATACAATGCAAACCACCCATATATGATTACTTATTCTCCTGAGTAAGAACATTTGCCACTTTTTCTTTTCTACCTGAAGGCCTTCGATATCAGAATAAGAAACTATACTTGAAATTGTAATACACACTAGGAAAATGTAAGTGGCTGTTTTCAATCACAGTGCCAGAAGGTACACTAACAATCTGACATCAGAATATGGACTGGCAAGCAATATGTCTCTTTTAACTGAAAATGACTGCTATCTTAATTTACATGTATGTATTTAGTGCCAAACAGAAATTAATAATTAACTGGTAAATATTAGGAATATGAGGGCTAATGTGGCACTTGTTGACCAGTTTATTGGTCTCAACAAAACAACATCAATCTTTCCAGCTATTCAGCAACAGTCTGGGCTTGAGCCAAGTAAAAGTTATTCATATTACTCTCAACATCTGGGATATTACAGTATATCCATTCTTTTATTTATTTAGTGCTTTATATTTCTATGTATGCAAAATACAGTGGGTACGGAAAGTATTCAGACCCCTTTAAATGTTTCACTCTTTGTGTCATTGCAGCCATTTGCCAAAATCAAAAAAGTTCATTTTATTTCTCATTAATGTACACTCAGCACCCCATCTTGACAGAAAAAAACAGAAATGTAGAAATTTTTGCAAATTTATTAAAAAAGAAAAACTGAAATATCACATGGTCATAAGTATTCAGACCCTTTGCAGTGACACTCATATTTAACTCACATGCTGTCCATTTCTTCTGATCCTCCTTGAGATGGTTCTGCTCCTTCATTGGAGTCCAGCTGTGTTTAATTAAACTGATTGGACTTGATTAGGAAAGGCACACACCTGTCTATATAAGACCTTACAGCTCACAGTGCATGTCAGAGCAAATGAGAATCATGGGGTCAAAGGAACTGCCCAAGGAGCTCAGAGACAGAACTGTGGCAAGGCACAGATCTGGCCAAGGTTACAAAAGAATTTCTGCAGCACTCAAGGTTCCTAAGAGCACAGTGGCCTCCATAATCCTCAAATGGAAAAAGTTTGGGACGACCAGAACTCTTCCTAAGACCTGGCCGTCCAGGCAAACTGAGCAATCGTGGGAGAAGAGCCTTGGTGAGAGAGGTAAAGAAGAACCCAAAGATCACTGTGGCTGAGCTCCAGAGATGCAGTAGGGAGATGGGAGAAAGTTCCACAAAGTCAACTATCACTGCAGTCCTCCACCAGTCGGGGCTTTATGGCAGAGTGGCCCGACGGAAGCCTCTCCTCAGTGCAAGACACATGAAAGCCCACATAGAGTTTGCCAAAAAACACATGAAGGACTCCCAGACTATGAGAAATAAGATTCTCTGGTCTGATGAGACCAAGATTGAACTATTTGGCGTTAATTCTAAGCGGTATGTGTGGAGAAAACCAGGGACTGCTCATCACCTGCCCAATACAATCCCTACAGTGAAACATGGTGGTGGGAGCATCATGTTGTGGGGGTGTTTTTCAGCTGCAGGGACAGGACGACTGGTTGCAACTGAAGGAAAGATGAATGTGGCCAAGTACAGAGATATCCTGGAAGAAAACCTCTTCCAGAGTGCTCAGGACCTCAGACTGGGCCGGAGGTTCACCTTTCAACAGGACAATGACCCTAAGCACACAGCTAAAATAACAAAGGAGTGGCTTCGGAACAACTCTGTGACCGTTCTTGACTGGCCCAGTCAGAGCCCTGACCTAAACCCAGTTGAGCATCTCTGGAGAGACCTGAAAATGGCTGTCCACCAACGTTCACCATCCAACCTGACAGAACTGGAGAGGATCTGCAAGGAAGAATGGCAGAGGATCCCCAAATCCAGGTGTGAAAAACTTGTTGCATCATTCCCAAGAAGACTCATGGCTGTACTAGCTCAAAAGGGTGCTTCTACTCAATACTGAGCACAGGGTCTGAATACTTATGACCATGTGATGTTTCAATTTTTCTTTTTTAATAAATTTGCAAAAATTTCTACATTTCTGTTTTTTTCTGTCAAGATGGGGTGCTGAGTGTACATTAATGAGAAATAAAATGAACTTTTTTGATTTTGGCAAATGGCTGCAATGACAGAAAGCGTGAAAAATTTAAAGGGGTCTGAATACTTTCCGTACCCACTGTATACTGTAGCTGGATAATGAAGGAAAAAAGACCTTTAGATGTGCTATTCTTTGCAGCGTAATGCATTTTTCATTTGCATGGTATTTTCACAGTGGCTCAAATGTTGGTACTGCTGCTGGACAGACCCACAAATCCACACGTCCCTGTGAAGGTTTACCCTCCTGTTCCTCATTCTAAATAAATTTATATCATATTATAGAAGTTTTTATATTGTCCACAGGTGCAGTATGAATTAGTAGTTTGCCATGTTATCACAATGATAGACTTATGATACACAAACAAAATAATGCATCCAATCCAACCCTGCCTTTTCCAGTCCTATGTGCCCTCAGCAGATATTCATCCATTGCCTGGTGTGCTGGTGCTTTATTTATGTATGCCGCATCTGACAATTTCTGAATCAGAAAGATGAAGCACGTACAATAACAAACTGGTTTCTGTGCATGTAAGCACCCGCTGAATATAATCAGGCGATAATAAAGATAATTTCACTCTCTGAGAGAAGCTGGACAACCAAACAAGACAACAATTTACTGAACACAACCATTAATACTGCCATGGTGAAGTTTTCTATCATTTTGGGTAGCAGTGACCTAAATGTGCAAGAAAAAAAGCTTTTGAGACGAGGATCATCGGTTTGAGCCTTTGAATTGGCAAAAAAACTAGCACAGACAAAAACAAGGCACTTAAACCCCAACTGCTTCAATGGAGCAGCTCAGCGGTCAACAGTAGCTGCCTGTTGTGAATATACAAAATGTAAGTTTATGAATGTTAAGTAGGGCACTGTTGGAAAAGACTTTCCCTGGGTAAATAAAGTTTAAAGAAATGTTAAACTAAATGCAAAATAGGTCACTGACTGTCCCAAAAGAGAAAAAAGGGGTTTAATATGTTTTTACAGAATAATAAGTGTGTATTAAGGGATGGTACATGGCATTCACTTTTACTTTTAGTGCAGCAATTCAATCTGACAAAAATATATATGTTTCTTTAATTATACCTTAGTTACTCAACATACATGCTTTAAAAATACTGTCAGTGCCAGTATAGCCCAATAGATTGTATAAGCTAGTGTCACTTAGTCAGTAAATCACACAAAAGTTTGTGTTATCGACAATAAAGAGTTTGTGGCTACATGAAAATGCATTTAGGATGCTGCCACCCAAAGTGATGATGCAGATGCACTGCAGTCAACAGAGCTTGCATTTCTTACTTTAACACTGATTTAAAAGATGCAAATAACAGTTGCGCTATCAGTGGCAGGTGCTCAAACTCTTATGGACATTCATCCTATGTCTCAAATTTAAAGAAAAATGTACGGTTCTTTTTTTTTTTTTTTTTGAGGCTTATTGATTTTTTCTTGAGTTTTTCTTAGTATACAGTTATACTGTTGTTCTATATTTGTATTGTGTATCTGTCTTGTCTCCTAAACATTCAAACGCGTTCTAAAAGCAGATAATGACAGTGTTAAGACTATTAAGATGATTTGAAATTGTCTAAGGATTAAATGAAAGTAAGTTTTGACAGTTTTGGCACATTTCAATCATAAGAAAAGCTATACACTTAGACTGATTAGATGTCCTTCAAGCTGAATTTTGGAAATTTATACATCAGAGAATACCACTCTCTCTAGATCCATTTACAGTAAACAAAACTGTAAGAGAGAGTACTTCTTTGAGCTAGCGTAGTTTGTGTTATTTTGTGTATGTGTACACACATCAACTTATCCTGGCACATAACATGCTAAATATGTTTGCAGACCTCCACCAGAGAAGCATGGGGATTAATGGGCCATTTGAGGCTACTTGACATTTCTGCTGGCTGTTTCTTCTGCAGGGAATGAGACCCACAGTGCTGAATACCCACATATACACACATATAAACAGGTAAACAACACAAACAATAATCCTTAAACTACACTCACAAAATACATATGCTGCAGGTGTGTAAACATGAAAATATTGTGGAGATTCTAGCAAACTTAAGATAAGTGCCCCGCTGTGACTTAGAAACATACCCCCATGCATAATGCTGTCATTCACACACAAACACACACACACTATACATAATAATCAGGACTGCAAAAAGACATCAAATTTAGCTGATGGATTAAACAGTGGATTAATTATTCTTGGCCACTTTAAATTTAACACACAGTCACAATAATAACATAAATTAATATAATGTAGAAATATGCTAGAATGTCAGCTATAATGTCAAACTCAGTTAGGCCCTATTCTGTTCAGCTAAATCATGCAGAGTATTTATAAATCACAATGATATATTGGTGGAGTTGGAACAGACAAGTTAATGGAACCATAATTGAACAAAACCTAGAGGGTCATGCATATGCAGTGCAGCTTCATTCTGCCAGGTATCTGACTGTTTAATATTTATCATTTCCACACAAAATACATATAATATAAATAATGTGTCCAGGCACAGCTTGAATGTCAGATCATCTAGTAAAACAAGGAAGAAGAGCCACTTCATTTATTCTGTATCCTGGACAAGTGGAGCCACTTTCTAGTAAAGGTTGCGTCGCATTTTCGTCATTCTGGCCACCACTCTGGGTTTTCAGTTTATAAAAAGAACATTTTTAGTGCTGTAGCCTCTGGTGCTAAATGAATCACTGCAAACGGCTACATACAATTCCATAATGGGAAAATATGCAATAAAATACAATGCAGACAGAAGAGGCTGATTTCCACATTGCATGTCGGTACAGTATTTGGTCATACCCAATCTTTTAAAACATCTTTGGGGTATTTTTTGTTATCTCTAATAGGTATAATTTCAGATATTGTTATGATCCTCCCATATGCATGACAATTGGATTTTTTTTCTTTTTTCTACCAATAATACTTTCCAAACACTACAGGCTGACAGCCACAGACACATAAATACCACTAATACATGTACAATGACATCCAACTCTTAATATGCTGATATTAACTTCTAAATTAACTCCATTCTTTATAATGTGCAAAAATAAAGCTTCCTTAGATCCCATGTGAATGAGACTGACAAAATTTGAATCAGGACGATACACACATTGTTTCCCCTCTCCCCCTTCATTAATATTGTCATCAAAACATTAGATCCTGCTTTCTACCTTATTCAAGTGTTTTGCTGCTTGCCCGAAACCATTTGCTAATCAGCATGCTTTTAATTAACCCAGTTACCTGCACTTGTGAGTGCTGCCTGCCATTTTAGCTATTAATGCCAAAACCTCCACCTTCTCTACCCCCATCTGATCCCCACACATTATGACTAATGATAGCCATGCCATGTCACTGAACAGTTTTAGGACCCATTACAAAAAAAAAAAAAAAAAACCTGCCCTGAACATTTACCTGCTTTTTTCATTACTTTCTAACTATATTAGTGCTTTAAATTCCTGCTGGGTTCCACTGTGACTTGCTGACTGATTTTTGGTGTTGTGTTGTGATGCATTTATGAGTTGCTCAAACTTCTGTTTGCTCTGTAACATTATTAATGAGAGTACGTGCCAAATTTGCCTAGCGTTTCTTTTTTTGGTTCTTTCCTACAGCCCCCAGACTTTCTCAAAGTCTTGACAGTGAGCAGGCACAAATGCTGCTACAAGTTTATATATGATGTTTTCAGACTTGGATACATTTCAAAGATAATTAAAGATTAATTCTATCAAGATGAACTACACAGGAGATTTTTAGGTTTTTAATTCCTTTAGTTTCTTTTCTCAGACTTTTTATTCACAAATGACTCAAAGACAGGTGGAATACTGATGCACATTAAGGTCACATTGTTCTTGTGCACAAAAATCATGTAGAAAGTGGTGGTAAAAAACGTAAAAGTCTTATTAAAATATAATAGATTGAGTTTATCATATGAATAGAAACCCAAGATATCATTCAAGTTAATGCATAATGCATTAAGTAATGTTATAGTTACTTAAAATCATTAATGTATATAGATCCTGGTGGACACTCTTATGTTTTAATGCCTATGCATTAAATAAAGCATTTCATGTTCTGATAATAACTACAAAGTATTCAGTTTCACAACATAAGACTCTGCTGTGTGCTTGATAATAAGGAGCTGAGGCATAACAGCTCTGTCGGGGAGCGCCGCGTATGCTTAGTATTTTGTTTGTTCATATATCATATGTGTGCAAGTGTGAACACAGCATGATCTGCTGTTGATTACACATACAACATATGTGCATGTATTCTTGTAAGTGTATATATTCTTATTAATGTCTAGAAGGCCTTTGATCTGCTTTTATGTACAGTATAGACCAGTCTGTTTATGCATGTGTGTGTATTTTCTGATTGATAAAAACACTTTTGTGCAGATGTTTTTAGCTCTGCATTTAATTCCTGCTAGTTGACTTTATACAATATGTGTATGTGTTTTTGTAAGCTGTAGACAAGAGAACTGTGTCAGTGGAGCGCAGAGAATCATAGGGCAGATAAGCCTGTCATAATAATCCTCCCTTTGCCTTGTGTATTTGAGCCAGCTTAATACACCTACCTACTGATAATCTGCCACAAACACATCAGTCTACAGACAAGCATACACAAAACGCACACAGAAACACAACTCAGTCCCAAAAATGCTTTTACGCAATTGAGACTGGTACATTTAATAGTACCGTGCACTAATTCAAGCATTATAAAGTAATGACCATTTAGCTGCTGTGCTCCACAAACAGGCAATCACCTCTCAAGCCTCCTACACGCTCAAATGATGCAAGTGCAGCACATGAAACTGACCTTATAAAAAACATGCATCTCATTGTTCATACTGTGACAGACACACACTTGTGTCCTCATACACACACGGATGTTGAGCTCATTATGAGATTCCCAGAGGGCAGCGAAGGAAGGCAGGCGACTCTGGGAACCTGTAGGAATCTGCTACTGTGACATGAGCAGACACATAAAACCTTAGGAAATTAAACAGTAGATGTGTTGCTTCAGTTTAATGACCGAAAATCATCAGATGGATTAAAAACAGTCAGTCAGAGCTAGGCCCACATATAGTCTACATTTAAACACACTAGGCTTTTGTAACTCATATATTTAAAAACAACATGCCATATATAGGCCAAAGTATCTAAAGCAACATAGCATCAGACACAAAATCTGCAGAACAGTAAGATCGTTTTGCAGAAAAACAGCATTTTCAGGAAAATTAACTCATATCTGAATGAGGAATAGAAGTGGCAGTTTAAATCAATTATCCAAAATCCCAAATGTATGATTTTAGTAAGATGAAAGATTAGCCACCTCCACACTTAAGTGGCTCTTCCTTCAGAAAGAATAGCTTCTGTGGTCATCTTGAATTTGTGTCACAAAGTTTTGCAACAGTAACAAGCTTTCACCGCATAAAACAACCAGAGAAAGGTCTCAAAACAAGTGTGCATGCATAATCCATTCTGACTGTCCATCTGTATGCACAATATGTTCCAAACTACATGCATTAGACTCACATGGACAATTGTCTTCCCATTTTAGAACTGATTTCAACACTGATTGCTTAGAACACTTTTTGTGTTATGGCTGGTTAGTACACACATGCCACAGTCCACAGATCCACACAAAAACACTGGTCACGTCTACCTTTACCAAAGATAATCCCCTTTTATCTGACATTAAGCCAAAGGATTGAAGGATGAAGAGGTAGGCAGGGGATGTGACAGGAAGGACAAAGGAAGAAATAAGCAGAGAAACGAAAAAGAGAAGAAAAGAGACCAATGCTTCTCGCATTATTCAACTTTGACTTGTGATTAAATCTGATGTCAAGTGTTTGCAGGGATGTTGGCATTTTGATCCCAGATGTCAACATTTTAAAAGCAAACGGAAATTTTTGGATCAATCACCGGCTTTCATATGTATATGAAGGCAGGTTCTTAGACCCACACAATGTGTGACTTGTGTCCTCTTTTCCACCCTCCTTTTCAGCTCTCCTCTCTCTTTTTGCCAAATCTTCATATCACAATGGATCAGATGCTGGCCCCAAACACACCACCTAAGGAGCTCTGTGTGGCCTTATGAGACAACACACACACAGATTTTCATGTCCATGCACATGAACACACACAGATACATTTGTTTTCATTCCTCTTAGGGACTTTACACTGAATTCTGTTAATTTTCCAAAGACTTACCCTAACCTCGACCAAAAACCACCAGTCACCTAATGCTGACCCTCACCTTAAACTAAGTTGTCACTTTAAAATTTTATGATTTACATGATCCCCACCAGGAAGGCCCAGGATAAGAAGGCTGAGTCCCCACAATGTAAGTAAAACGTGGCATGCACACAAACATGCATGGACATATCAGGGCCACACAAATTCTGGGAAACCAGCCTGGTTGGACCAAAACCAGAAATATTATTATAACAACTTGCATGATTGTGAATGAAAGAGAAAGATGTGGATAGCACATATGTTTAAATGAGCCTTGTTTGCCTAAATTTGTAAGTAACAGTATTGAGTAAGGGAATATGAATTGGCACGACTTTGAGTACAAATCCTCATGTACTGCACTCCTTCATACCAGAAAAATACATGGAAGGGTCAATGCATTCAAACTACAACAAAAAAGTCTCTTGCTCAGGGACACTGAGATGTGACTGTTGATGTTTTATGTGATTTTTTTACACTAAAATAAATTATTTTCATATTGAATTTAATGGTTTCACTTTGATTGTATTGAGGTTGTTACAGACAACTCAGACAGATGTCTCAAAGGCTGGGCAGGTAAAATCAAATCTGTCTGGTGAAATACCACTAATAGTGCAGTGAATAAGAAAGTATGTTTGATTTATGTCATTGTGAATACTTTTAAGCATGGTAATATCTCCTCCACAACATTTTGCATTTAAACTGAAAAATACACAACTGGACAGTCATAGCCAAGAGCAAATACAAAATTACAAATAAAGGGACAAAGTTAGGGACTTCTGCATAGGAGGCAGTGCTCCAAGTAAACAGCCTCACTGATTTTTAAAGGTTCAATGTGTAATATTCTGAGCAATGTTTTAGCACTAATGTAATATAGTATTCATAAATATGTTGTTATTGGTGTGTAATCAGAAAATACCATCATCTACATTTTCTTAATCTTAGAATGAGCCTTTAAAATCTACATAGAGAGAGGGTCTCCTTTAACAGAGGCAGCCATGTTGCACTGCTATGTGTGTGGCCAAGCTACCCTCCCTCAGGCCTGGAAACCAGTGGCTGGGGTGTGAGGGGTGCTCAGAATGTTGCATTCTCCCATCTTGCCACTAGATGCACTAAATCTTTCACATTACATTACAAAACAGTATTTTTCACATAGTTCATATTTTCCCCCACGATCCATAAAATAAAGTTTGCAGGCTTATATTTATTAGGTAGCATTGATTTAATAAAAAAAAATGACGATGCAATTTTCAAACTGGAAACTCACTTTGATTCTGCAGTGTCCTTGAGCCAGACACAGAACCGTTCACTTCACTAGGTCTGATAGGTCGGTCAGTGATGAGGATTAAAGCAGCACCTTTTAATTTAGTGGTTGATGTGACAGCCTTGAGGCAAGGCTGCCACCCATAGACCTAAAGGTTGTTCTACAGTACTTCTGTGCACTGTCATGGTGCAGGGAAGACAAGACTAATGGCAGATCACTCAGGCAGAAAAGTCATACAGATATATACAGAAGTGGGTCAAAGTTCTGAGTAAATACGATTAGGAATGTAAAATGATTAAATGGTGTATCGTCTAAACCATCTAAATATTTATAGGTTTTTTTAGTTAAAGCAAAAAGCATGTAATTTTACAGACTGTATAATTACAAATAAATAGGCCAAATGGACTACACAAAAAATATGGGCCCCAGATTTCAACCTCAATGCAATAAAAATAGGGCCTCTACAGTGCTGTGAAAAAGTATTTACTTTTTCACAGCACTGTATGTGTCAGCCCTGTGATAAACTGGTGATTTGTCTAGGGTGTACCTGCCTCTCACCCAGTGTCAACTAGGATTGACTCCAGCTCACCATGACCCTGAACTGGACTAAGTTGTATAGAGAATGAATGGATGGATAAACGGATGGGATCTTGGGTTGTGTCTAAGGCAAGAGCCACATGGTAAGGAATTCTTTTAAGAAGAAAGAAACCAGATCATGAGTCTTTACAAAGAAGGGAGAGGGAGCAAGCACATCAGTGAGCTACTGAACATAAGCTGTAAAGGTTTCAACAGAGGTTAGGAGGTACAAGGAGAACTATACTACTATTAACAGGAAGCACATCGATCCTCAAAAATTGATGCCACACTCAATCTGCTGTTTACACAGTGAACAACAGACGCAAGCAAGTTCTTATGACTTGGCACAAGGATTATCTGTGAAAATTGGTGTTTGAGTGACTGAGTAGACAGTGTGAAGGCCGTTGGCGCAGTAGAAGAAAATGATTACTCATGAAACAGTTCAAAACTGCAAGTTTAAATTTGCCAAAGAACATGACAAGAAGCCCAATGAATACTGGCAGCACATTCTTTGGTCAGATGAAACCAAAATAAATTTGTTTGGATCAGATGGGGTCCGGCGTGTATGGCGTGGACCTGGCCAGGATTAACACAGTGACTGCAGACGGCCAACTGTGGAGGTGGGTGTGTGCTTACATGGAGCTACATGCATTGAAGAAGTCTAAGGGAGAAGATATTTATAGATGGTACTATAAATGCAAGTTTGCATAACCAGGCAGTGAGCAAAAAGAGAAATCGCAATCGAAAGAACAGTGATAAGGGATGAATTGTCCAACATGACGATCCCAAGCATACTAGATAAATCACACAAAAGAAGAAAAAAGTGAAAACTACGACTTTGAAGCAACTATGGGAAATACTTTTTGTCCCCTGCCTTGAATCCAATAGGACACCTGTTTTTAGCATTAATGCAATTTACTTTCTTCATGTGTGAAATTTTTCTCCACATTGAAGTCCAGATATAACATTTCCTTTGGTATCACAGTCTTGACAGGTTACAGTTCCAGCGTGGTAACAGATTATTCAAATGTCTCAGCGTGTTTGTGTGTATAAGCATGCATGGTGTATGTGCCTGCCAGTGATCTTTGCATGTACTTAGGAATTCATTCCCTGGGTGCATATGCCTTTGAAGCTCAGCAGGGTAGTCTAATAGCTTTTAATTTTAATTAATTTCCTCTCTCTATTAATAACCTATATCATTCCCTAAGTGGTTCTAAGTTTTAAAGGTGCTGCATTACTCATTAGCCAATTGCTGGGTAATGGGAAGGCTTTATGCTTAGTCAGTAGAAACCTCAAGTTGGCAAGTTCATCCCACAAACCCTAAATAATGCTCAGGAGTAGATGTGGTGATTTGCATGGACATGGATGGCAGGGAACGAAAGTGAAAAGAGACGCTGACAGACGCCATGTGACGTGAGCGAGAAAGTGACGAACACTGAAAGACATGATGAATAAACCAATTTGTACCCTGAGGAAAATTAGTCTGGTCAGAAATATATTCATGAAGTCTGTGGAAATGTTGAAAGCAATGCTTTGTTTTGTTGCAAATGCAGCATGTAACATCCTGACATTTTACAATGGTGGATAAATCACACTGACATTTACTTACTAAAATGACTTCCAACATAATGCCTGCCTGAAGTGATCTGCCTTTGGCTTACACGAAGCTGCCTATTGAGTGATTTCTGGCAAAGCATGTCCCAGGTTATTTATTCCTAAACAAGGGCAATCATGAAATCTGCACAGTGTGAGATGAGTTGTGACAGCTTATTTTAAACAGTTCTGAAGAAAATAATAGGGGAAATGGCCAGAAGAATGCCATAACCTACAGTCAACATAATTTTAAAAACCTTTTGTATACTGTACTACTTGCATTCCACATTGGACAGACTCGCCTCAGCTTCTCCAAATGGTTTGAAAAGGCCTCTTTCCTGTCATCAAAACTTGTCAGCTGTTTCCTGAGTTCTCTCTGTTATGTCCCACCCACCCCCACCTGCCCCCCTTGTGTCCGCCCCTGTTATGTTTCCTCTGCTGTGCCTGTCTGTGATTACCCTCCCTGTGCTCAAAAATGCTGCCTGTTTGGAGCACACCTCCTTCCACACTGAATACATACAATGATAAAAGAACATAAGATAGATAGATAGATAGATAGATCGATAGATAGATAGATAGATAGATAGATAGACAGACAGATAGACAGATAGACAGACAGACAACATACTTGGATTTAACTATTCCTTTTTTTTTAACTAAAGTGTATTTTTCCTCCCCTTCTCTGACCTCCAGCCCGAGCATCTCATTCATTTACACACCCATATTTCACAGAAACACACACATACACACACACACGCACACACACACACACCGTGAACGCGCACATCTCAGTTGGCAAAGGCTGACGCGCTGACTTTCATGGCGCAGACGCATCAGAGAGAAAAGTGATCAACTATGCGGGATATTTCTTTGTGACCAAACAGAATTTCTTGGCGTCACCGTGATAAGGCGTTCGGCGCCTATAGTCTCGTATCTGACCGTGAGCGGAGCTATATTTTCCTCCACCTGCGCTGAGTTTTTAGGGAGTTTCGCTCTCGCCGTCTGTGCGAGCTCAACTTCCAGAAGAAGGCGAGCACTTGGATAGTTGGCCACTTTGGCACAGGGGGCATCGTGCGTGCCAGGTGTCAGGCACAGGAGTGAACAAGTGGCTCTCACTCGCGGGCAGCGGAGAGAGATTAGAACAGCTTAAAAGTTGTTGAATGGAAAGTTTTATACAAACTTTCTTAGTCGTATATTAAGTGAACCGTTTAAGTATCCGAGCCACTGGAAGGTGAAGAAGGCTTTTACTGAGAGTTATTTTAAAGCGTGTGCCAGTTTGCAGTCAGCATGAGTGCAGCGGTGGCTTTCCAGATGTGGATGTTGTTACTGTTGGGGACTGTAACCGGGATCGGGAGGGCTCATGTCTCCAACACCAGAGTGATGAGGGGCAACACGAGGAGAGACGGTGAGAAACCCGAACTCTATCACGCTTCTGTTGCTGTGTCACACACGGTACTGACCATCTTCGCTTATTCAGAGCTAGTCTTCAAGTGCAAGTTATTACTGTAGCTGAATCTGTGGCCTGCGCCCAGTAAAGCCTGACTTTGATCACTGTAATACTGATTTGAAATGATTGATTACATGTTGAAGAGACGAACTGTAAATGCTTTTCTTACTGTCATTGATGGTTTGAATAAGCAGCATGTATGTTCCAGATCACTGGGGGCTAGTGCTCATTGCAGCAGTGCATCTCCCCCTGGTTCAAGTTGAAGTCTGCAGTCTCTTTGAGCCTCTTGCCTATCTAACTTCCTGCAGGTGCGCCATGCTTACTTCTCCCTCGGCCCTGAAGCTAAAGTCATGGTTCTACAGTACCTTTGATTAGACACACACAAACACACACAGGCGCAGAACCATGGACACAGCTGCTGGCTTGCCTTTGGCAGGGAAACAGGAAAATACCACTGTTCAAACCTGGACGACTGCCTCTAAGGCTCGTTCTGCCTCACTCTCCTTCTCTGTGTGCGTTCATAACCAAAGAATAACATTCAGGATGACGTCATGACTTTAAGTCTGACCTATCACATGAAGTAGTCTACATTTTTGTGACCTTTGCTTCCTATCAAATACATCTAAAACTTTCCATGGATGTTTTACTCTTGAACTGTAGCCTGCCAGAGGTAAAATATGCAGACAGTCTTTTCCAGTCAGAAGTGTGTATATACATGACGCTGCTCATCACAGAGTCAGCTGTGCAGACAGACACGAGAGAGAGAAGATGAAAGTGACAACAAAGAAATGGCTTATGAACTAAAAGTTGATACCAGTAAAAGACAAAAGCTGCACTAACTTTGTTTGGTCAGGGTTCAAAATACCAGCAGGATAAAAAGTCTGTTCTGTCACTAAGTAGTAAAAGTCTGAAGCAGCACAGATCAGAAGCAGGTAGCATTAAAGCACCAATATGCTTTTACATTCCTATTTAAGCAAGTTTCCCTCCTGCAGTTAAACAATTCACCCTGGAAACATAAAGACATGAAACTAATTATTTACTCGCTAATTTCAACATTGCAAGAAAAAAATGGTCTCACTGTTGCACATGTCCCTTAGCTGTCTACACTTCCCTGTCAAGTCAATGAATCCAAAGAGTTTAATCTATCACAAGCGTTCACGGGATGAGATGGTAAATATTTGGATCACTCAGTGCTGAAAAGGGGCAGCCATTCACAGAGGATCTGCCTGACACAGCTGTTAAGCCATTATGTTCTGATGATATCAAACCAGACTGATTTGATCAAAGTGAATTCTTCTGATGATCTTCAGTAGCACAAAGACTTAGATTCACTGTGATAGCTGCTGCTGAGACACACTGGTTGTTAGATGCTGCGTGGTCTTTTAACAGCTCTTTAATACACTGCATACAGATATACAGTAATGCATTGTGACAGAAATTATTTTAACATGGATGCATGCACCTGTTTGTGCATTTACAGTCAGCTTACATGGAATATTAGAGCTCAGTTTCATTATTTGATTGGATTTTGCTGATTAGATGTGTCTCTGCAGGAGTGGACGTCAAGCTGACAGGGACTCAGCTGCTTTTACTTGTCCGCCATAGTGAATGTGCTCACCTGTGTGCCCTTGTGTGTTTGAATGAACGTGTGTTTTGACAGAAAGTCTTAGCTCACTTTGAGGAATTCCCCCTAAGGTTTTCTCTCCCGTCTTTGTTTGCATTTTGCTCATTCTACACGCCTGCCATTAAAGTGTGTCAGTGTGTGCATTAAACGGGAAAGATAATGCAGTGGCAGGGGGTGGGGGGTGGGCTAACACAGAGAGTGCATTGGTAGAAAGGAATACGCAAACAGAAAGAACAGAGCAAACACTATTTAGCCTCTCTGCTCTGAACAACTTATCTCTGCTTAAAAAAAAACAGATGACCTAGATAGGCTAAAACCAATTACACATGCATATGTGTGTGTGTGTGTGGACTGTTTCACTATCACTTAACTTAGTGTTAATCTCAGAGAAATTTTATCCTCAGATATTTAGGAGCCAATATAAATTAATATACTGGGTTATGTAATACGCAAAATTGTCAGGGGGTTTCAAGGTTTCAAAAGATGGCCTATTTATGAATTCACTTCTTATAGCCAATTAAGGACACTTCTGTCATTCTCGATACTGTGTTTTTTTGTGAAGTCAAAATCTCAAAGATGAAGCGATGCCACCATCTTCCATGAAAACCTTCAAAATTCTCTTCAGACACCTTTTCATCCATGTGTTAACATTTTAGCATATGTTGAGGCAAAGTGCCTCAGTATTACAGAACACATACACAGTAGATCTAAGAAACTGTTGCACAACTTTGTGAGAAACAAAGAATGTGTGAAACACTCCAGAGATCTAAGTGCACTGTTATCTTTTTTAACCCTGTTGATTTTAAGATTAACTAGTTATGTAACAATATGACGTTATTTTGCAGCTTATACTTGTAAAATGACACATTCACTCTTGTGGATACAATAATATGCCTACACACATGCACCACACACAGACTAAGTGCCGTGGTTAACTTTTTGCAAAAACAAGTCCCGAGACCCTTCATACACATTGCCGATGAGCGAGCGAAGTGTTATTTAGTCAAACGATGCAACTTTGCAAAACCGAGAATACAACTTCTGTTCTTGGCAGTGGCAGAACCACAATATGTTTTATTCAGGCTCCTGGCATGTCTTTCAGATTCCTTCTCTTTTTTCCAATAGTTCTTCTCTTATCTGTTGCCTTCCTCTCTCAGTGCTGTCTTATCAGCCTTTGCCTTGCTACATATCACTCCATCGCTGCAGATCCTCCTCTTTCAATCTCCCCAGTTCTCATTTCTGTCTTTATCTTTCCATCTTCCTCCATCTGTTTCAGCTCTTTTTAATCAAAAGCTATTTCACCCGCTTGGCTCTGTGAGCAAATATAACGTGGCAAACAGTGTCACAGACGCACACGCTGGCATACTCACACAAAACAAAGCTACCTGGAATAGATGTAGTCAGCTTCTGTGACCCAACAAACATTTTAACATCCACTGCAGATACTTTTAAAAGATCTACATACATAGACAAGTAACCAAAAAGAAACAAGCTACACACAGTAAACATGCAGAGATATTCAACATGAGTGGCTGTGCTCACAATAGCATGTGTGTGCTCACACATTTGAGCTAGGTTTAGGTGATAGAGTGTGATGTCATGGTCCTTGGCTGATAACTGAAGATGGCCTTCACTCTAATAAGACAGACACACAAGCGGACACACGCACAAAGAATATTCTAGTATATAACATGATCTTCCTTAGTGTAAATCAATCTAAGCATATACTATAATCTAAAATTAAAGTGTGTTCTTTTGCTGTGAGGTCGGGGAAAACACAGATTTACTCTTCGCATAAATCGGCGACCAGGAACCTGGTTACTTATAACAGGATGCAGAAGAGGTTCCAGATGTTTTAATGTCACAGTATTAAACACAGGGGTGAAAGCAGGGAGGAGTGTCACTGAGATGATTGGAATTCATGAGTCACATGCAGGACACCCGACATGGAACTACTCCTCACCCGCCCACCCAGGCTGCCACATACAATCACAATTACAGGATCTCCCTTTCTAGGGAATCCCCCAAGAAGCACTCGCCATCTCACATGAAGACACACACTTTGCATGTGCCAAGGTTATCCCACCCCTGAATTTTTGGCAGTTAGCCTTTTCCTCACCCACACAGAAACAGTAGGGCGGTGACCGCTTGAACAATCTGACAGGAGAGGAAGTCTGAGTTGAGTGTGGAGCAAAAGAGAAGCATAGTGAGTGTGATGGAGCCTTGCAAATTGAGCAGAACCAGGTGGTGGTTTATATATGTGGTTGTGCTCAAATCTCAGGCGGAGAGGGCAGGAGGAGAGAAGTGAAAGTTCAGAAGTAAGCTTAGAAGAATTAGCCCAGAGGAGGAGGAGAAGGAAAAGGTGCGTAGAGAGAGATATGGCAAGTTAAAAGACCGGTCACTTCACTTTTCTGCCCCATCAGGTTTGAAAAGGGATGGTAAGACCAATGGCAAGCCAAATGGTCAGAGTATAAACGTTAAGGAGGAAAAAAGCTGGACTGATAAAGGAGTGAAGTGAGGAGAGATAAAGTTATTTGTGGAGAGAAAGAGCAGGACCAAAAATTTTTTAAATTAGCTTGGCCACCCTGGAAGGCTACAGACCAAAATCAGTTTCATCAAGGGAGGATAGTCGGGCTATATTCTTTCTGTATGTAATTATGCTTCTTCACCTTGTGATTGTTTACAAGAACAATAAAGAAGAATATCCAAATATGCAGACTGCTTTTCTTTCTAATCTTCCTCAAAGACAATGTGAATATATCATAGTTTGGTGTGTTTTACTAATTTGAATCCACTGATAATGAGGAGTGAGTGGAAAAAAGCCTTGACACGTGGAATGTGATAAATAATGATGCTCCCAATGTTTTGTCTCCAAGATGCATGTAAAAAATTTGATAACCAATCAAACCAACCAATAATGCAAGACTATAAAAGTCTGCATTCATTTTTTACGGATAATTAATCAGCAAAAAAATAAATAAAATGAAAAATTCAGTGTATCACTACAACTGTATGTAGTTTATAGTAACTAATGCAAACAAACACTGAGCCTGTGTTTATTTACCTTTTTGCCAACTTGCCTAGCTCTGTCTAAAGCTCACTAATTAAAGTTATATCATGTTTGCCCAGTCTTTATGCTAAGTTGCTAATTGTCAAACTAATTGACTGCTTGCTATGTAATTTCATATTTAACAAACAGGTATCAGAATGGTAATCTTCTTATTTACCTCTCGGCAAGAAAGAAAATAAGCACATTTTACTAAATATTAAAGTAACTTTAAGAAAGATATTGGTATGCAATATTACTGAGTTTGGAAAAATACTGTGCATCTAAGTGACATTACATAGCCTTCCTTAAACTGACTGAGTTCTTATTAATGCAAACCTGATGTGTATTTTCTTCCTTTGGCTATAATAGTGATATTTTCTCTACTGTGGGATAGAGTAGAAGAAAATCAAAAACAGGTTTATAAGAAAGGGAGAAGGAGACAGGCTGTAGTCAGTCTCATAGCTGAGCCATCAGTGGATGCAGATAATAGAGGAGAGGAAAAAAAAAGATGGAGGTAGAAGATGCATGGAAGGAAAGATACAAGGAGAAATGAAGAGAGGGATCAAGATGAAAGAGAAAATCAAATTAGGAACTTTCGGAGACTACAGATGGCACAGAAGAAAATGAGACATGAGGATAGCAGAGAGCTATGCCGAGAGAAAGAAAAGGGAAATTATTATACAGAACTGGAAAAGATAATAAGGTAAGGTGAAAGCAGAGATGAGAAGTTGAGTGGGTTACAGCATAGAAAAACTGAAGAGAAAGATGGTTTTGCCAATACATAAACTACCCATAAACAGCTGAGAAGCAGGTGAAATTAAGAGCTATGGAAAGAGAGAGTGATGGATATAAAAAAAAAAAAACAGGTGTGAAGAGTGTCACAGCATGGTGAAAAATAGTGAAAGTCTTTGAAATGAAAAAAAAAAATACACTAGTGATTGAGGGATAAGAGCACAAAATCTGAGAAAAGTGAGTGAGGGAGGGAGTCTGAAAACACACGGGGCGGTACACGGCACCCCCCAGGTAGTGAGAGAAACACTGATGAATAAGAATAAAGGATAATAAGGGGAGGAAAATACTGTAGAGTGTGCTGTTTTAAAAGGATGTAGATTATCTGGGTACTGAGCTTTTCTCACAGCATTCACTCTGTCTCAATCCTTGACAAACAACGCTAATGTGACTCAACAGTAAATGCATGAGAAAACTGCTGATCTGTTTGTGTGAGTGCGTTACAGATATTGTGCTAGACAGAGAGAGGGTGGTGTTAGAGGATGGGTGGCTGTGTGCAGTGGCCTATATTCTGTTGCCTGGTCTGTATTAACAAATGTAAACCAATACTGTGAACCTAGGCGTTTGCCTAAACTGTTTAAATTGTAAAATATATATTGAGATAGTATATATATATATATATATATATATATATATATATATATATATAGAGATAGTATATATATATATATTGAGATAGTATATATATATATATTGAGATAGTATATATATATATATATTGAGATAGTATATATATATATATATTGAGATAGTATATATATATATATATATTGAGATAGTATATATATATATATATATATATTGAGATAGTATATATATATATATATATTGAGATAGTATATATATATATATATATTGAGATAGTATATATATATATATATATATATATATATATATATATATATATATCGAGAGAGAGAGAGAGACAGAGAGAGAGAGAGAGAGAGAGAGTTTATTTTATTTGAAATGTAATTTCACTCATTCTTGAAATAACTACTCAGGTGTGCAAAAGGCTTTCAGTTCAAATATGGTTTTTAATGTATATGTCAGTCAAGCACATATACAGTGGTGTATAAAAAGTGTTGGCCCCCTTCCTGATTTCTTTTTTTTTTGCATGTTTCTCACACTTTAATGTTTCAGATCATCAAACAAATTTAAATATTAGTCAAAGATAACACATCATGCAGTTTTTAAATGAAGGTTTTTATTATTAAGGGAAAACAGAATCCAAAACTACATGGCCCTGTGTGAAAAAGTGTTTGCCCCCTAAACCTAATAACTGTTTGGGCCACCCTTGGCAGCTACAACTGCAGTCAAGCGTTTGCGATAACTCATCTTTGTAGAATTGTTGCAATTCAGCCACATTGGGGGGTTTTCAAGCATGAACCGCCTTTTTAAGGTCATGTCACACCATCTCAATCGGATTCAGGTTAGGACTTTGACTAGGCCACTTCAAAGTCTTCATTTTGTTTTTCTTCAGCCATTCAGAGGTGGACTTGCTGGTGTGTTTTGTTGGGCAAAGTTGGGCAAACACTTTTTTACACAGTTTTGGATTTGTTTTCCCTTAATAATAAAAACCTTCATTTAACTGCATGATCTGTTTACTTGTGTTATCTTTGACTAATATTTAAATGTGTTTGATGATCTGAAACAAAGTGTGACAAACATGCAAAAAAATAAGAAATCAGGAAGGGGGCCAACACTTTTTCACACCACTTTATGCACAGTTTAATTAATATAGACCCACTGGATATTGACTTAGAGAAGTGACCCCTGGATCCAAGCAGAAGAATGACAAATTAAAGACAACGTGTCTTAGTGAGCTGTTGGACCACCACACACTGCCAGAACAGCTTGTATTAAAATAACACATTAAATTTCATTTTTGCACAAATAACAATGCCACTGGGTTTGCAGCTGATGTGTTAATTACACTGATATCCCCTCAGGCAAGGTGCTGCATTAAAACAGGCTCTCCCTCTGAGAGATTTTGATGGAAATTAAAAAAGGGTCTCCAGTGCAACTATTTGGCATGCATTTGTATTTAGGTTTGATAGCAGAAAGCCAGCTGATGTGTATGAAGCTGAGCTCAAACTATGTATATAAGGTCGATTAAAATTGTCATGCTATTGAATAAGCCCTATCCATGTACATTAGTCCCATATATATAGAGCAGTAGGGCCCTACCACACCTATTAGAGGCAATGCGAGTTGACATTCAGTGGTGATTAGCAGCATTAGCACTGACATGAATTAAGTTATGGAGATTGTTATGATCTATTAATATGCACCTGTGGTATGTGGTGGTAATGCAAGTCGCAATCTTTTCCTAAACCTAATCAAGTAGTTGTGATGCCTAAATATAACCAAGTAGTTTAAGTGCATAAAAGTAGGCATTAAAAGTAGTTTTAATGCCTAAACATAACTGAGTAGTTGTCATGCTTAAACATAAGGACACACATAAACCAGGAATGCTCCGTCTTCATTACTGTAGTGACAGAAATAAAGATGTATGGGATGACAGTGACTTACTGAACATTCCTGTAGGTGAGTAGGGACCTACTGAGCCATAACTGATAAACAGCCCAAGTGAGCTATCAAGTGGTAGCCTATATAGAAGAAAAAGAGTCAGCATCTTCAGTATGGCAGACAATGTACTGTATTATTTTCCAACCTACACAAACTAAAAATGCACATCTGTTTAGGCAGACTCATTGTGGCATCAATCCACTACAGGGTTCTCTCCTTTATGGGCCATTAAAGACTTCAACCTGTGACGTTTGTCTCTCTGCCTACTAAAATTTTTATGTATTCAGCATAAGAACCCAATGGGGGCTACGACTTTAAATCTGCTCTACTGAATGGCTACAGACAAAGTACTGTAGTTTTGCAAGGCCCGATCTAATATCCACAATCCAGTCTGCCAAAGAGAAGGAATGGGCAAACTGTCACAGCAAACAGGCCAGTCAATAAACAGGTAGTCAAATAGCGCAATCAACTTCTTCATTGTGTAAGATATTTGAATATATGTGGGTCCCATTTGAGAGTGAAACCTGAAAATGTGATTTCATTGTAATATTTGATTTTATGCAGCAACTCCCTTAATCCAAGAGTTTCCTTCCTATGGGAGAGTAAAAGTAACATGGAAACATGGAACAAGAAAACAACATAGAACAAAAAAAAAAAAAAGACAGCAAGGATAAAATGTTTAAGGTGTTTTCGGTACCTGCTGAAAAAATGGGCAGATGCCAATGGGTCTCTGCTAGCAGGGCTAAGTGAGGGTGAGAACATGACAAATGTCAGAAGTGACATTGCAGAAATATGAGAGAAGGAGCTGCTCTCACCCCAAGAGATTCATCCCTGCTGAAGGAAAGAGATAAATACTCTGTGTATTTATGTGTATCTGTGTGTTTTATATGTGTGTGTGCGTGTGTGTGTCTGAGAGGAAGAGGGAGTTTGACAAATCCTCTAGTGCACTGAGAGCTATGTCTTTGTTACTCTGACAATGGTGCACTGACACAAATGAATAAGATTCTTTTTTTCCTCCTCTGTCAAACACTTTTATCTCTCCCTCTCCAACTGTCAGCATTTCTCCCCACATTTCTCTAACACTCTGATTCTCCATTTGTGTGTTTCAGCATTTCTCTTGCTGTGTGTGTCTCTCTCTCTCTCTTTCTATCTCCTCTCGTCTTCATTAGCTTCCTCTCTCCTGTTTTCATTTCATCATTAACTCTGAATTTTGTTATCTGAGCAGTAGAGAGTTGGGAAGGGAGAGCCGCAAGGGTAGAGAGAGAAGTGGAGAATACAAATACAAGGGAAGAGAGAGACAGAAATGGGCATGGGGGCATGGATAGGAGCACAGAAGAAAAGAGAGAAGGCATTGTTAGAGGGATATCAGAGGAGAAAAATGAGAGAGAGAGGCAGAGGAAAGTTAACTGGCAAAAAAAGAAGCAGACAAAAGAAAAATAAAAGGAAATGGGGAAATAAATGACAGGAGGGGGGTGTTATGTGCTACTGCAGCAGGATAAGTAATCCCAGTGGCAGATAGAAGGTCAGATACACACCGACAGCAAATCCTGCACTGACCACACACACACACACACACACAGGAAATGCTAATACTTGAGCACATGCTTGCTTACACAAATGCACACTTACAAACACGCAGCTGATGTGAGGCAGACAGACTGGGAGCAGGATGGCTGTCAAAACATCAGCATCTGCTCAGCATCACACACAACGCTCAGAGCAAACACACACAAACACGCATCTAGCAAACAGCGTCCAAGCAGCCCTTAGAGGGATCAAGGCTGATATTTGATAAACTTGTGCTACCCCAGCTGGGGCTTAGCTACGACTCGCACATACTTACACACACTCAGTGACATGTACAGACACACACAGGCAGCCACAAAATTTAACATAGGTACAGTATAGTGTATGATGAAGCATAACATCATGGAGATTTAAAGGAAAACTTTTTTTTTTTTTGTTTATGTTATTACATGAGATGATCACTATATCTTGACTGTGCATACTGTATATAGCTTTAGATGTGTGTTTTATACAGTGCTCATATCTATGTGAATACCAAGTGTGTGTGTGTGTGTGTGTGTGTGTGTGTGTGTGTGTGTGTGAGTGTGATGCAGGGCTAATTGATTGTCCTCGTCAGCCCTGCTGTTCAGGCTGCAGGAGCTGTCAGCAGGAGCCAACTGCTACTCTAACAAGCCTTACAAACACACACACGGACAAGCACTTTCATACTCTCACAAACACACACATTAGCCCTTCATACAGAATGAGCCCCCCAAATCCACATAAATGTACACATGCACAGAGCTGCGGCTAAAAAAAAAAATAAAATAAAATGCAAATGGTGTGAACATCTGCAAGTTTGAATGACAGATGTTAGAAGCTACATGAAAAGTATAACATTCAACATTCAACCTTAAGACAGAAATTCACCCTCGGTTTGCTCTGCAAGAACAATGTCCCTATATTTGGATCATATTCAGAAGCACTCTAATAATTCCCATTTTTAATTGTGTAACCATGACATGAAAGATGGTGCACATGCAGTTAAAGGTTCAATGTGTAGCCCAATATTTCGAGTGATCTATTAGCAGAAATAGAAAATATTTATGAATATGTTGTCATTATCATCATTTCTTAATCTTAGAATGAGCCTTTTAAATCTACATAGGGAGCCATGTTGTGCTGCTACGTTTCTACAGTAGCAGAGAATGGGCAAACCAAACGCTGGTTCTAGACAGAGAATCATGTTTTGTTTTAAAGGTGACGGCCACCGTACCCTCACTCACACCTGGAAACAGGGGCTGGTGTGTGAGGGGTACTCAGAAGGCTGCATTCTGCAATCTCACCACAAAAATCTAAATCTGCCACATTTTACACACCTTGAACACTGAACACTAAACCAGTAGACTGCGTACAGACAGGGATGATATAGGTGATGAAGTGTAAACTCCATCACTGTGTAGGAGGTTACACAGGGACTAAGCCCTCTCATCCATTGATTCTCTATATTGTGCCCCTCCCTCAAACCCTCCACACAATCTGTTGCTACAGTCTGAACTAGCTTCCCACACCCACCTGCTTTCACTTACCTTACTGTTTTCCTGTTGCAGTCTTGGATTTCTGTCTTATCACACTTTCCTCTGTATCTCTTTTTGTCTTCCTCATCTCACATTTTTTCATGCTCCTCATTTAGCAAAATAAGAGGTTTCCATACACTGTCTTTTGATTCCTACATCCATCTCTGCAATGTCACAGTTGTGGCACAGCATGTGCAAGATCATATGAGCTCTAAATAAATCTGTAACTCTCTGAGACAGGTTGAGAGTTTGTAAATTCTGCAGCTGAGACATTATTTTCATGTGTTATCTTTATTAATAAATATATCTTTTATTAGGCAAATGTCAATATCTGTAATCAGCATAGGTGTTAACATTTTGATAAAAATTTATAAATTTATCCAGGATATCCATCTACAGGAGAGCTATATATACTTTTCTGTCTACATAGCATACCCATGCATCTGCTTGTGTGCACCTCCAATGCATTTGTGTGTCATGGCTGCCAGAGTCATTCAAGCCAATGTCTCCACTGACCTGTCCTCAGTGCTGACTCAGCGAGAATAGTCCCCTCTGCATTATTCAACAAGCTTACCCAAGGTGTTAAACAAGAGCACATCACAGCAGAGGATGGGAGCATGCTAAGTGGATGGGCACAAGGCAAGGACATTGTAGACTTGTTAGCCTAGTGTGATTACCTTGTAGAAACAAGAGTAATATGACTGGGGCCCAGTCATATTCATCTGCTTTACAACTTGGATTTGAGGATGTAGTGTGTTGACGCTAGAAAATATGTCAGGCATAGTATTGTCTTTAGTCATTAGACATAAGAAACTTAACAGATTTTCACATGAAAAGTAAAGATGCTGTTGGTACATGATGGGATATAAAATTATCTCTATGCTTTGGAATAGCAGTAATAAGAATTTGAGGTAATGTGGCGCTTAAATATGAAAAACCCTTGCATGGTGCTTTATTTGAAATTTAGAAAAGCGTGAAATTGCTTATGTGTGCAGGTGAAAAAAGGAAATGTAGTTCCTGAGGTACAACATAAACAACATTTTTTATGCTGTTGGTTTCTACCACAGAGGATTATAAAATATTTCAAGTTATTTCACCTGTTCTCAAGTTGCTTATAATACAACATCTGGGATGTATACTTGAGTATCATATACACATTTCAATGTGCTGAAAAGGTTTAAGAATGAATTTTAGAAAATGAATACTGTTGTTTCAGTATTTCCACCCTGGCAACTCATCCTCCTCCTTTCCACCCATTAGGCTAATTTGTCCCCATCAACAGGTACTGAGAGGTACTTGCAAAAGCTAAGTGGATGCTGATGCTAATCAAAAGTCCAAAAGGACCAGTGAGACTCACTGGTGAAGATGTAAGGAGCAGCTAAAAAGCAGCATCAAAGAAACAAATACACTATGAGTTACAGCTTTCCAGTACTGTCTCTTCTTCATCTTTGAAATACATGACAAAAGTGAGATAATGAATGTACACAAAGCAGCACACATCACAACAAAGTGACAGACTTACACAATCATGAGCATCAATTCACAAATGTGCACAAAACGCTTAATATTTTTGCTTATTTATGAGTCTAACTGAGAAATGGTCCTTGGTGTAGCCATTACAGTGTTTGGTGTGTCTTGGGGCTTTGCGGACTCTTCCTTTTTCATTTGACAGTACAGTAGCTGCAGCACCGTCTGTCCCACCACTGCCACAATTATCTCTTTCTTGATCTGTCCTCTTGCTCACGCAATCTCTTCCTCTTTCTTCCTCACCTATATTACCGTCTTTCATCTCTGCTCGGTTGTATTTTTGATTTCTCAACCTTTCTTCACCTTCATTTTGTCCTTTATGTATTTTTGGTTCTGCTCACCCTCTCATGTTGTGTGTCTGTGATGACCACCCTGAGCTGTGTGTCTTGCTGAAGAGTCTGAGTGAGCTCAGTAAACAGTGTCTTGGTCATGTCTGTGAATGTTTGTCTAACCTCCTCTGTCCGTGTCACAGGACATGCCTTTGTGTCCGATTCAAAGAAACACACACAAACATAATTGGCATCGCACAATCTTCAAAGATAGGTATGTGCTTACAGAGCACACACATGCTTTCTCATCCACTCTCTCACATGCTGACGCTGTCACACTGAAAACATCCACCCACACACACAGGTTGTAAACCCCCACCATTAGCGACGAATGGAGAAAGCCAAAACCCCCTACGGAGTTTTGGATCATACTAAAATTGCCCTCAAGCAGGAGGTTATGATGTGATTTTTACTGTCCTGAAGATGAGGTGGGATGGGATGAAATCCAAAATGAGAGGACAAGAGAGGATAGAAGGAATGGGTGTACGGATGTCTGCCTGATATGTATTGTAGGTTTACTGCAAGAGAGAGGGAGGACAACTTGAGATGATGCATACATATTGCGTACATACAATGTACACGGTTTTATTTGCATGTGGGAAGTTCAATATATGTGTGAAGGCGTTTATGGAGGATTTCGTGCATTGTGTGAGTCATCATTATATGTTGTATACAATTACTGAAGTAACTCAGACACCAGTATTTTCAACAAGTCTCAAAATGGAGTTCTACATTATAATGTTACTAGGCAACTAAGATGTCTCTAAGCAGATGTATAATATGCTGCACACTTGTGTGGCTGTCAAATTGTAAGATGATAGAAACAGTTATAGATACATTTTAAAGTGAAATTACAGCTTGAAATATTCAGTACATGTGCAAGATGATATGAACCATAATACTGAAGTTATCATGATCCTGACTAGAGCTTGTTGTAGCAAATGACAAAACAGAAGGAATATATAGAGTCAAAGTAAGCACTATAGCAACTGGATACCACAGTCAAAGACAGCACCAGTTGAAAATGAGTGAAAACCACTAATGTTATATTACGAACAATTTCTAGTGCCTGGACAGATACAAATATTGGACCAATCCAACTAACCTCCACTTAGCTTTTGCTAAAGCTATGGCTGCTAATCTGATCTGGCCTTGGGCCTAAGGCCAGATCAGATTAGGCCAGATCAGTCTTAGGCCCCTGTCTAGGTCTAAGGCTAAATATCATCCATTCTTCATGGCTTCAAACCCGGAAGTGGGCTTGCTATGTCCACCCCTTCTACAGTTATTGCTTTTTGGTCACCCATAACAAAATGTTTCTTTGGTTGCGCTTTTGTGAAGACACTGCTTTGATCAAGTACAGTAGTGACACAGTTTTTTCCATTTTTAAAAATTAACACTAGTTTGGCTTAGGTCCTGTGCATTTTATATCATCAAATGTGAGAATTTATATCAGGTGTCCATTAACATTAAGCAGCTTACGTGTTTCTGTCGAGGCCAGAAAGAGAAGAAAATAGGTATGGTAAGATGGTGCCGGATAAAGGGATGTGAGGAAGTGGAGGAGAGGAGTAGAAATGTGGGGCGAGAGTGGATGCCGACCAAAGCTGACACCCCTCGGCATGCAGTGTTCACCTCCAGGGTTTGTGTGGGTGTGTTTGTCTTTTTCATGCCTCTATGCTTGTGTGAGTGTGACCAAGAAACAACAGGGAATATTTAAAGCTGATTTGTCACGAGAGAGTGGCAAAAAAGTGGAGCCAGCACAGGCTTTGATAAGCAGATGTGTGCGCGTGCACATACATGCACGCACGCACGCACGCACGCACGCACACAAGCCTTGAGCTAACATTTAGCCAGATGGAAAAGGCTTTGGTTATTTCTCATGGGTGGAAATACTGAGGGTGCAAGTACAACTTCCTGCATCAACAGCCAATACACATATACATATACATACACACAAACACAGATCCATATATAGTAACAAACAAATGTGTACATGCAAACTCATAGTAAACACATAACCAATGATGGAAACATACACACAAACAAATATACACATTGTCACACAGTGCATTGCGTGCTGCTAATGTGTAATGTTTATCACAAGCCAAACAGAAAAATAAACAATTGAGCTGATAACTCAGAATGTCAGAAAATGACTGTCATCATCATCAGCATCATTATATGCATCATCATCATTTAATCTGCTTTCCCCACCAAATATTTCTGTAGCTCATCAGTAGAGCTATGGCCCAGGATTCATTCATGTCAAAGCTAAGATTCAACCAATGTTAACTAAACCCTGTGGCTGAGCCATTAACTGTGTCACAGTTGAAGCGAAGTTAACCAAAGTAAGCCAATGCTACAAAAACACGTCAGAGTGATTTAAACACCTGTGTTTCACTGTTGGACTGATTGATGTCATGAACATTATGGGAAGCACAGACGCTACTGATCCCAGAGACTCTGAACCGTACTGTACTTGGAGTACATTTTACTACATGACTAAGAGCGGTATCAATTGTCTCTGCGATGCAAGATCAGTTTTATAAAACTGGTGCAATTACTTAGCTTTAAAATGTTTTGAATATCTCAAAGCACATCAAATCCCAATTCAAAGCAGTTGAAAGCACCTATTTTTTAGACAGAAACTGGGAATGCCACCAAGACTGAAAACAGCAACAACACATTTCTCTGGGGAGTTTTTCACAGCTGAACGTTAATATATTATGTGTGACCTGCTAGCTAGTGTTGAGGCTTATGAGAATTCATTTTGAGAAGATGAAAGTGAGCCAGGATATGTTAGACAGGGGATGGCAGATGTAGAAAATGGGGATGTCTTGTTATAGGTAATGTCCTGTGGGACTGTGTTTCTGAGTGAGAATGTATCACATGCAAACTGTCACTCAAGAAAAACTGAGTTTGGTTTGCACAGAATACACACTTGGATTAAAAAGCTGTGAAGGTTTATATTAGGTGAGTGTTTGCACACCTGTGACTTCACCAGTGCCAACTTTTAATTAAGAGAAAAATATGAAGTTTAATGTCTTGTCTTCATCATAAGTTCTTTTCTTGAAAGTTCAATACTTTCTCAGCAGAGCTATTTTTCGGTCTCTGATGCACACTGGTTGCTGGGTGATTAGAGTGTGATTGGCACTTGGATCAGAAATAGATCTCAAAGCCATGAAGAACATCACACCCTGGCACTGGAGGTGGGAGAGCCAAGTTTAATTAGTGAGAATTTACCCACATACATCCTGGCAGATATGCATCCATGCAAATACACACACACAGTCGACAACGTTTTTTTGGAACCTAGCACACACACACAGACACACTCACATTACACAGTCACGCAGCAATATTGTCACGATTATTTAGGTGTCACTTATGGACGATGGAAGTTTAATTGCCAGTGTCAGACATTGCATGTATGTGTTTAAATCTAGAGTTGTGAGTCAGACTCTCAGCGATGTTGTCAGCACTACTGAGATCAACTTATTTCTGGAGATTGCAGAACATTACCTTTCTAACAAGTTTGTTACGTGACTAATTTACTGGTTGAAATGCACAGTAGCTATATTAACAGTGATTTTGATGCCTTGGTGGAGAGCTGGACAATCTTCTGTATCAAGATATTTTGCCATCAAGTCACCAAGTACAGATCAGGACCCTGCTCTTCTTATGTGGATTAACAGGTCACAGATTGAGAAATGCTGTATGTTGCACAGAATAAGCTAAATGTTGCAGAGAATGTCATACTTGCTTTGAAAACCTTAACTTGAAAATTGAGATGAATCTATGGAGGAAAACTGTCAATAAAAATAATAATAATAAAACATTACAGTAATAACTACTATAGTTTGTAAAATATTCTCGTACTTTAGTTCACTTGTCCCCAGGTTCTCGTTGAGCTTGTACTTGCTCTGAATATAATGCAGAGATTATACACAGTAATAGGAATTCAAGCACACACAATTGGGATGCCAGGATCATCATCCAGTCATGACAAGTCATGAACAGCTAGTAATAAATGAAGATGATCTCAACATCCCTTGAGTGTGGTGGAATTCCTATTGGAATATTTAGAATTTAAATGGAAAATTTATGCATTTCATTTGTCAACCATTTCTTGTCATCCATATTTTGTCACTGTTGTAGTTACACTGCATACAAATGAAATATTCAAATTCCTTGATGCCCTCTAACAGATACTTTTACTCTGAGTCGATAAAAAACTGAGCTCTGTCTTTGAGTTCAGGACATAATTTAAATTGCACTTTATTTATGTGCAGCTGACAACATAGGCGAGTTTGAAAAACATATGACAAAAGAAAGAAGAGAGTAGAAAAGTAAGCGACACTTCAGAATGAAACTGTATTTGGTACTAGAGTTGGAGGCAATTTACTAGAAAAACATGTCCTTATATGCACGGTTAAGTACAGTAATATCTGCCTCTCAACTTATATATTTTGTTCATTCCATGCCCATCCTGCAATGATATAATTTGCACCATGACACTGGCATTTGTTTTATTGGCACTGCACTCCAGCATATCGAATCTGACTGTGAGACTGTAAAGGAGGTTCAATGTGCTTACTGTCAGCTTTAACTTTAATATTATAAATATCCAAAAACATGAAGGTTTTTTAGCCCTCAGTTTTATAAAAACAAAATAAGTGGAATATATTATAATAAATACATTAAATCACCACATTAACTTTATTTAATAGCTTGAAAATCTTTGCAGTCAGAGAATGTTTGAAGTCTATAATCCACACACAGCAAACACACTATATCTTCCCTCGTGCCGAATTGCCAGACTTGCCATCTTCTCTGCCTGTTTGTTTAAGGGACTTTTAAGTCTGGACTGTTTAACTTCAGGTCCAATGTGCAGTAGTACAGAATTAAACATAAAAACTAACATGTGTCACTGTCATAATATTTCTAGACTGCACTGCATATTCCGTTGCGCTCAAAGCTTACTGTATGTATTGGGTTAATCAAGATTCTGCTGGCTTTATTTCCATTTCAGCATTTTACCTCAGATCACATCCTTACATGCATTTACAAAAAAGAATGACAAATTGCAGCTGCCATTCTCCAGCACTGTCGATTCTCTGGACTGGATCTTTTGCAGAAGTCCCTTTTTATCGTTTGCATTAATTTGCAATAGTGTCATTGACATCAATGCATGATTTATATTAAGGTCAATGGTGTAGTTGAGGAACAGCATCCAAAAGAGCCAGGTACTGTCTGAGCATATTTGCATTTTTTCTTAATGTCTTCCTTCTTCCTAATGCTTTATACCTGTAGCATACTTTCCTCCTTCACATAGACACACTTGTACCCTGAAGCATGGATGGACACATGAATGCTAATTCAAACTACAGTATGTGCATTCTTATATACATTACACACACACACACCCACGATCATGCAAGCACATAAACCCACATAATGAGCCATAGCCTGTTTGCAAAGTGGATACCATGGCACCACTAAAACCAGTGCCTTCCAGTTTTTTTGTCTTTTTTATTGCCAATGAACATCTTAGGTTCCAATTAACAACCACAACCATACTGTAGTATTTTGGAAAAATGTAACCAACATAAGCACAAAGCTTCTGCAAAAATCAACAAATGCAAGAAATGCTGGGTGGGTCTCTGTCTTAGTGGAACAGATGAGTTTTTAACTGGGATCACCATGATGATTTCCAATGCAAACTTATCCTGTTCCGGAGCAGGTTATGTTCCGAGTTTCAGCTTAAATTGGATATAAAAAGCAGATTTAAGCCGTAACTCGGCCACTTCGCTAATCACATCCAAAGACTGTGTCAAGATGGCTTTTCAAGAACAAAGCATGGGTATGCTGAACTACCTTCACAGCAGGCCACACAGGTGAGGACAACAGACGGATAGAGGAAGCACATGCAGAATTGGGTCAGAAATCATAATACATAATAGCCATAATAAAGCCATAATAACATATATGGACATTTCCAGATTATATGACAGATGTGCTGTATCAGTGCAAAAACTCACGTTAGAGATGACTGCACTTAAAACAGGCAGAGGTTCACTCCTGACAATACAGTAATCAGTATTATTGATCAGTCACACATGAAGGAAAGAGACTTTGTTCACCAGTGTGATTTTGTTTTCTTATGCCAAATTCACACAAAAAATGACCAGTAAGAGAAGTAAGTGTTTTTGCACTTTTCTCTTATAATCTGAAGTTAGCTCACTCATCTCTGTACAGGAATCCTGCCACTGCTAATTTTCTCTGTTGGTTTAAATAAGGGTGATACCATCCAGGTCTCCCTTTGCATGTACATGTGTTGCACTAGCCACTGCTGTGTGCCTGACTGTGACGACCTTTGCAAGTGCTGAGGAAAGGAACTAGGCAGAATTTCATCATATTTCCCCTACAGCCAATTCACCTCCACACAGGCATCCAGGGCCAATTGGCAGAAGCCACCAATGGGGTAACAGCACTGCCAGGCAACACTGTTTGAAGTTTTTGATGTCAAACCAGGAATATGCCAACCTAGGTCTGTGCCGGGCAAAGAGCTTTTAAGTGGAGAACTTCCACAGTGAAAATGGAGGACTTGAACAGCTGAAAAGCTACTGTTATCAGATACTGTTATTCTCAAATTCAGGTGGAATTAAGCTGCATGCAAAGATGAAAATGATAGCCCCTTGTACAATAACACAAACGCCCTTGCAAAGATATACTGATAGAAATAAGCACACAAACACACACACAGAGGTCTAATCCTCATACAGTAGGTGAAAGTCCCTGACAACTAAGTGTTTTTATGACTGAAAAGACCTTCTGATCAGTCGAGTCGAATAACGCTATTATGAACAATCTCTGCCTCATTACACAGACACACACACTCAAATGCACACATATTTACATGTTAACACAATGCTCATAACTGAAAGCACATACCCTCTGACAAATAAATCCGCATAACAACACAGGGTTAATTGCTGAAGCCACAATTAGCAGAAGGTGACTGCCAAAGACTGCTGATGGGACACAGAATCACTGACTGAAGCAAAGAAGTGGGACATAAAGAGAGGGAGAGAGGAAAAAATGGCACTGGGCAGGAGGAGGAATTAAGAGAGATTTGCAGTGAAGAGGGGGTGAAGAAGGCGAAAGCGTCATCATGGTCTCCCAGGGGTGCAGACTGTGGTGCCTTTATTATGTATTCAGCTCTCTTGCAAAAAAAAAAAACAAAAAAACACACCCCTCGGAAAATACAGCCCTGTCAGCCTACTCTAGCACACAGCCTGACCTTATAGTGTATGTTTGTGTGTTTGTAAAGAAAATCCCATTCAGTTAGTCAGCAATAAAACGGAGAGAGGAGTTAATGAGTTTTGTTGTACAATATGAAATTGTGATTTATGACTGAGCTGATTAATCAGTATTAACAATTCAGTGGGCGTGATGATGATGTTCACTATGGATGAGCAATCATTACAGTTTAAACATTTATGCTTTACAAAGGACTGTTACACTTGATAGAAGTAGCTAATAAAGTATTGCGATAAACAGAACCTCTCCTATATATTCTTTACACCATCACATTGAGGATATGTTAGGCAGGTGAATGCTGGTGAATGTTATATTGTGAATATCCTGTTTTAGAACGAACCATGTATTTGTGGAGAGCTAGTAGACAGAGTAGGAAGGCAGTGTTTTGCTGTTTTGGCATAGCAATGTAATGTAATGTATCATATTTAAGCAAAACACAGTTCAAATACTACATTCTATGTACATTTCATCCTGTTCATACTTTATTCCCTATATCACCAAATATAAAGATAGTAGTTCGTACAACCACTGTTCTCAAGAGCTGCCATAAAAGTGGGTGTGATTCTTAAACCATTAGGTCAGGTCAGGTCAAAATTTCCCCTCGGACTAATATTTTGATTCAGGACCAGATTTCCTTGTTCAATATTTTTGTTGACCCTTTGACCTTTTCTCTAGAACTACTTTCCTGGCCCAATTGCCCACTTACAGTCTACATTCAATATCTAATGGGAGAGAAAAGGGCATGCATATACTTTGTATCAAGGACAGACACCTGACAAATCCACAATCAAATTTAGTTGAAAATCAAACTCTTTCTTTTTCTCTCACCTGTATGGAGTCACTATGACGACGAGTCACTGCTCAGTTCTCCAGTACTTTTCTTTTCACATTACAAATGGTGCAAACCACAATAGAAAAAACTTGGTTAAAACATTTGGTTATGGACCGATAAATACTTCAGGCTCATCCATCGGCCAGTGTTAGTTTAATGCTCAAATATCTATCATGTGTATGTCAGCTGACTGTAACAACAAACTGCAGTACAGAAATACTGCGCTTTGAATTTAGAAGCAGTGTTACCAGTGTCTCCACCAGAAAGCACAGACAAGTGGATTTTTCTTTAAATAAACTAAATAAACTGTAAAATGTCTCAAATAGTATGTCTTGGTCACAATTATTAAAAACAAAGAAGAAACAAAACAAAGCTGAAGAAGTTATATTAAGATTGTTTTGTATCGTTCAATGAAAAACTGCGTATCTGCCAATATAATGTACTCATACTTTTAAACTCCAACTATTTGAAATATCATCAGTCCAGTACTGGCCAGGTTACCACATGAATAGTTAAGAAAATGCACTTATTGACTTTACAGATTTTAGACCCTACTTATGTTCACATGGCTGTTAGCTTCGCAAAATATAAAACAAACCACAAATTAAATAATAATCTTCTTAAATTGTTATGTTGTGTTTTTGTTTCTTCTAACCATCTCTTCTGTATGTCTGTGCCAAATCCAATAAAGTGTATTTAATATTTTTGCATGCACATTTGCGTTTCTGAATAAACTGCTTTGCTTGTGTTTATTTACAAATGGACTAACTAACTGATTAGTTGTAACTACTAACAGACAGCAATCGCCTCACCACAGACTTGTACTGCAAAGAGGAAAACATCACGATAACGCCCATGGGTGGAGTCATACACAGCCCACGCTACCCCAACGCTTACCCCCGCAACGTGCTGTTGTCATGGAAACTGCAGGCACTGCCAGGAAGACGCATTCACCTGGAGTTTGACGGACACTTCGGCCTGGAGGAGGCTGAGAATGGAGTGTGCAGGTAAAACATTAAGTGCAGCGAGACAGATAAAAAGAAAACAGTGTAGAGGATGAAAACAGAAGATTGAGAGAAATCCGCAGGATAACATAAAGCCCAAAAACAGGCAAAAAGACAAAGACAGTGTGTGAACATAGGAAAATTACAAGCAGCTGTGAGGGAGAAAAGTCAGATGAAAGTCACCAGTCTTGGAGAATCAGACAGTGAGAGAAAGAACAGGCTGAGGTGACAAAGAGGAGAGGTAAAAATTTATTGAGCAAAAGTATCAAACTAAAAAACTCTCAATAGTTTGATATTGCACACAAACAATAAATTCTGATTGAAAGATGTTAGAGAAAAGAGTATTAAAAGGTATAGAGGGGATGAGAAGGATTGATAGCTGAAGTTTGCTTTCTTGGCAAGAAATGTAAGTTTGTCCTTGAGGGTTGAGGGGGAGAAAATACTTTTTAATCCCCATATGCAACTCAGCCGGCTTTGTAAGCACTTTGCAGAAAAGACAAGGGGGAGGAGTAGGGGGGAAAGACGGGGGAGATTTAGAAACAAGCTTTGCCCGTTTTTTTGAATCTTGTTTGTCACATTGCTTGTGTGTGTATTTCTCTGAATGTTTGCCAGATATGCTCACTAACTGACAGGGGCATTGATTGTTAGAATGTTTAGTCAAAGTTATTCAAAAACCTTTCCCACATAATTCAGGTTGTCAAGTACTTGCAGGATGGTGTGGTGGTTTTAGAAGATATAGTAAATTTGTCTCATCACAGGTTGAGGCCTAGAAGTCTACACTCAGCCAAATCCAAATATACACTATGTCCTTAAAGGAATAAATACTCTTCATTATTAAAGTGGGTTTTATTTAGCATGATAGTGGCATGGATCTAGGAAAGCCAATATTGTTCAGTCGGTCTGTTATTCAATCTACCAGTTTGGTCCAGATGGAAGTATTTCAACAGCTGCTGGATGGTTTGCTATGATGTTTGGTACAGACAGTAAATCATCCCCAGAGGATGTATCCTAATGATTTTGGTCATGTTGCGGCTTTTCCACTAGTGCCATTACCAGGTGCAAAACAAATGAACTCCAAGTGTATTTCGTGTTTAATGATAAAACCAAATGCCATGCTAACATGCCAAAGCAAGACATTTTGTGCTACACATCAACACTGTCACGCCACGATAGCATTTAGACCTGGGGCGTAAGTCACAGGACTGCTGGTGCATCTGCAGATTCTTAGTCTTATTTATGTAGTTATGAAAATGCTGTATTCATCAAATTAACTGCTGAGATCTGAACACTTGGTGACATTGCTCAGGTCCCACAGGGCATGAGACTGAAGCAGCCAGACAAGCACTTTGTAAATTTAGCCAGATCAACAAAATGTTCACTCTGACACAATTTACAGAGAGCACATCTGAAATGACAATAGTAATACTACATTACAGATGACAACTGTGTATGTACAGTACTATAGTTAGCACTGTAGGTCAAATGTATCTTTGCAAAAAACAAATCTGTAACACACCAGCACACTGATCCATTTATGTTTGAGTTTAAAAGTCTAATTTTGTTTTTTAATCTGCCCCTGTATCTGCCTGTGTTGTTCTAGGTATGACTTTGTTGAAGTGGAGGACCAGTCAGAGACCAGCACTATAATTTGGGGTCGCTGGTGTGGGCAGAAAGCTCCGCCCAGTCTCCACTCCAAGTCTAACACGCTCAGAGTCATCTTCAAGTCTGATGATTACTTTGTGGCGAAGCCAGGATTCAAAGTCTACTACTCACTGCTGGTGAGATGCATGCACACACACGTACACACACACCCACGCACGCATCCACCTGTCAATGAATCATGAGCAGGTTGTTGTTTTTGTCACATCTGGTTCAGCTTTCATATCACAGCAATGCTTCAGGTAAAATGCTTCTTTCACTATTCTACCTCCACTTGACAATAAAGGACATAGATGATGTGGAGATAAACAGGTGAAGAAGAAAGGGAGAATGGCAAGATCTAGTAACACTGTCGGTAAAATGCCAAACCGCGTTAGCCAACTGTTCTTTTCTCACACATTTGCTCAACACTTGAAGAGAGATGGAGGGATGGGGGAAGGAGGGTAGGAGGGTGGGAGGGAAGGATGAAAGTGTTCTCCTAAAGGCTGTCAAACAAACTGATTGGGAGATTAGCTTTGTCATCCTGTCAGGAAGAGGAAGAAAGAAACAGGACTCTGATTTGAAGATGTTCTCCCACCCTATAATCAGAGGGGAAGGGGGAAGAGAGAGAGAGAGCAGTGGTGAGACAGAGAGGCATTTAAAGATGTTCCCTGGCTTCCTTTTCTATGAGTTCAGATGCGAGAGAACAGAAACAGCATCTCAGACAGGGTTGAAGTCGTAAAAAGAAAGAAAAAAGTGGTATGAACAGAGACAAAGTAAAGGGCAAGAAAAAAACATGAGTGCTTAATAGATACTGATACTGTGGTTGCACACTGAAGAAACTGAAGAACTAAGATTTGACTAGATTGTAACTTTTTTCAAGGGCTCAGTAATTTATTAAAAGTGCAGTGTGTAGAAGAGTGGAAGAGTACAGTGGCTATTACCTTTAAAACAAAACAATTCCTTGTCTAGAGCCAGTATTTGGTTTGTCTACTGAAGAAAGACATGACTGCCTACTCACTATGGAGATTTAAAAATGTCATTCCAAGATTTGGAAAATGCAGTAGTTAGTATTTTATGGTGATTACACACTGAAAGGACAACAGTTTTATGAATCCTCTCTTCCATGCTAATTGATCATTAAATATGGTTAAATATGGTATGTATATTATGGTATGCCAGTATGTGGATATATATATATATATATATATATACACACACACACACACACACACACACACACACACATAAATTGCTTCACTGTATAAGTCGCAGGACAAGCCATAGGAGTAAAAAAAAAGTGTGACTCATAGTCCAGTAAATATGGTACATATGTAGATATACATGTGATACCACATTTTATAACAAATTTAAGAAAACACCATAGGTTATTCACATTTTTTCTACCTGACGTCCAGGTATCCTTATTAAATGTGCATTTCTATTAAACACAAATAATATCAAGATGATTGAAAAAAAAAAGACAGATGACCTCTAAGCTCCACATGCACCAAATCCGTTTTTCCTAGAAGAGGTTCACTCTTTTGCTATGATAACTGGCAAACATGGTAGAGCGTGCGAGCAAGAGAGGAATCTGGCAGCCATAAATGTTTTAACTACTTCAACCAAAATTAACCAAATATCACCTTGTTCAACCCAACATGATGACAAGAAAGTAAAATTACCTCTTTATGCAGTACCTGACTAAATGCACCTAATTACTTTCCATCTCTGTCACACAAACACAAACTCCACAACTCCCTTATCGCACTTTCTCAGATGCTACTTTTCTCTCGCTCATCACCCTTTAGTTTTCCTCCTCTGGTGAAACCATCACAAACCCCAACCCCCAAACCCACAACTCTTAACTTATTTGATCATCTTTACCTATTTTTCAAAGAGCTCAGTGCATTGGAGTGGGTGTTTGTGCCTTTCACACACACACACACACACACACACACACACACACACACACACACACACACACACACACACACACACACACACACACACACACACACACACACACACACAAAGAGCTTCCCTTCAGCTAGACTGAAGCTGTGTGTGTGGCTTAATTTAGCAGGTCTAATTTGTTCTCTCCAGACCTGTCGAACAGATAAGAGGCAGGAGGAGGAGAGGCACAGAGAGGAAAGGAGGAAGCAGAGAGAGAGAGAGAGAGAAAGAAGCAGAGGGAGAACAGGTGTCTGAGATGGTATCAACATGTCAGCTAATGACTAAAACAACCTGAACTGAGAGAGGCAGAGAGAGAGGGAGAGAGGCAGTTGTGAGGTAGTGTGGGATATGAAATGGACTGAGTTGGACTAGATAAAAGAAAAAGCATCAGGGAAAGTAAAACAGCATCTTTGTAAGAGAGACAAACAGAAGAGGGGAGATAGATGTAAGTATATTGCAAGAACAAAGTGAATAAAGACCAAAACAAAACAATTTTACTATTAAATCCTTATATTTTCAGATAAATGCATGTGTGTGTGCTTGATACACATCATCACACACTGTCCAAATCAACTTGATCTGTGTGTGTCTGATTAGAGGTACTGACAGATCCTATGGGTTCTTAGTAACCCAGACCTGAATATGAACATGAGTCAGACCAGGCCCAGTTATATTTAGTCTTACCAAATCTTGTTTGATTGCTGCATGTATTGCCTCTTGTAATGATGCTAATTTGGCTGTTTTGCTTGTTTTCTTTATCCTTAGCCACTTTGTGTGTCTTTGGATAGTCAGATCTTAAAAAAGCAGTGGCATAATTTCATTTGAGAGACAGAGTGACTGAAAGGTGGTTTGAGATGCATTTTTGACATGTGCTTAAAAGGGCAGTAAAAGGTTTGTGGAAAGAAGCTCTATATGCTGATAATAACAGCAGCAACATTACATTAAAACTACACTGAAATCAGCCATCTTAATCTCCATCTCATTAAACTTTAGTGGGGAAAAAATTGTCTCTATAAAGATTATAATGCAGACGATCACACAGAAGGTGTAAGATGCTGATGTAGCGTTTACACTTGGGAGCATCATTGCCACTCAACCAACACCACGAGTGATCACAGTTCCAAAATAAGACCAAAAGCCCAGCATCTGCAGGAAACACTCCAGTCAAACAGAGGCCTTATTCCTTATTCACAGTCAGTTTTCTCCCAAATCATTATTCTTTGATCCTTTTCAAATCTTTTTTTCAGCGCATGTGATTCGTCATCAGCAGTGCAAGCTTACATGAAGTAATGAGCGCTTTCGATTGCATAAGATAAACATTTTAAGAACCATTTCTTCATAAAGGCTCAAAGAAGAAAGCACAAATCAGCCTCATTATATTTAGTGTGAACAGAAGCAGTTTATTTATGTAAAACTTCAGAACTTTCTAGAAATCCTTTTTTGTTTTTTTGTTCTTTTAACTTATTTACTGTCTTCTGTGCATCCATTACATAACTATCTAACAAGTCATTTTAATATTGGGTTCCTATACGGACCAGACCGGAACATGACAGACAATGAAACCAAAAAGTGTGTGTGTGGTACACTGTATTTTACACACCGATTGAATGACACATAGTTTGTAAAGCTGAGTAATTACCATAACATTGACCGTGACCCGTACAGCATTAACTTGAAAATGAGTTTGGACCAAGGCACAGATGAGGCAGCATAAATGTGGCCATTGAGACTTATCTGAACTTAAATTTTCTCTGGCTGTAAGCAAGAAAACTGGTCATGTGGGGTAAAAGTCGACAGGGAAATGCTCTTCCCTTACTTGCCATCTACCACATACTGAATCCTCAGCTGCTCCACTGTCTAACTGTACAAATTGGAGGTTGGAAGGGCAGATCCCTGGTGTCACCACTACCCTGCTACTGAAAAGAATTTATTCCCTTACAGTGAATATGGCAATATTGAAATATTAGTTTTAGCTTCCTAATACAAACAAAAAGTAAATTCAAAGTTGAGCTCCCCTACATACGAACAACACAATGCCGAGTAAGATCCTTGTATGTCCTGTAGACTCCTTTTAAAGGTTCAACCTTTAAAATTTAGATTGATGTTTTGGAAATGGAAAAGTGTATTCATAAATATGTTGCCATTAGTGTGCAATAACCCAAAAATACCAACTTTTGGTATTGGCATTTTCTTAATCTTAGAATAAGCCTTTGTAATGCATCTCCTTTTCACAGAGCCACAAACTTTTTCACATTTTACACATTGCACATTTAATCTTTAAATACAGACTTGCAGATATACTCACCATATTTTTCAAGCTATTTCTTAACTTACAACATTACCTTTACCGAACCTTTCATTTACAGCCTTTTCCATTTTCAGAGTTTTGGAATTTTATATATTCACCAGGCTTTGTATAACAAAACTTCAGGCAGTTAATCAGTACATTAACCTTGGGTGCTGTAACACATGGCCTGTTTTCATCTGATTGAAACTAACTGTGATTGACTGCTTGAGTTGATTCACACAGGAACAATCAATCAATCTCTGATGCAATTTAAATGGGTCTCGGTTCAGTTCCTGTCTAGTGTGAGTCCTTCATGCTGACCATGACCCATCAAAGAAGCAATCTGTATATCATACGTACTGTGTGTATTTACTCTTGCTGCTCCTCAATGAAGAGTGAGTTAAACACACCAGTCACACAGTAACTATGAGCCTAAAGTAGCCCAGTAAAAGATGCTCCTTTTCTGTTCAGTTTCTACTGGTTCATCTAATTTTGACACCAGAGCAATGTGCAGCATGATTTAACTTCATTCACCACAATCAGATTCCACACTACTTATTAAACTAATAAATGTACCAGTTAACATTTGACTTACACTTCTTGCACCAATTTTATCCATGAACATCAAATGCATCAGCAGTAAAAAAGCAACAATTTATTTATTTATTTTTGTCAGGTAAACAAACTCCAGTAAATACGATCTATCCATCCATCCATTTTCTATACCCGCTTTCCCTGAATCAGGGTCACGGGGATCTGCTGGAGCCTATCCCAGCTCTCTCTCGGGTGGAAGGCAGGGGTACACCCTGGACAGGTCACCAGTCCATCACAGGGCCACATAGAGACACACAAAGACAGACAACCTCACACACTCACACTCACTCCTACGGGCAATTTTAGATTTACCAATCAACCTGACATACATGTTTTTGGTCTGTGGGAGGAAACCGGAGTACCTGGAGAAAACCCATGCAAGCACAGGGAGAACATGCAAACTCCACACAGAAAGGCCGGGTTACGAACCCACGACCTTCTTGCTGTGAACTTTCAACTAAGCTACAATTTAAACAAATATATTCATCGCATATTAAATCTTCATTCATCAAGAACCCATTTTATACACATAATTACAAAAGATGTCAAAAAGTCATGGGGGAAATGTACTAAACCTGTCGCAAATTACTGTCAGGTATGTGAAATACTGTGGTTAATTACCAACGCTGACGGTGTAAATGTGAATAATCCAGGGCCTGTATGACATTCATTTGGGCCGAGATAAAGCATAAAAGAAGAAGCAAACTGACTGACACTAAACTTTAATATTAATTAAAGAAACCAAACATATTGCTAAACTCTGTCCAGGTTTCTCACGAGCTCCTCTGGTGGCTCAAAATCCAAATTAGAAACACAATCTCCTTTCACAAATGTCTTTGGTGTAATGACATCTCAAATGAATAATGGCTGCCACGCTGACAGCAGAGCCACAACTTTAAAAACCTGCTTTCTCCTGACGTTAAATAGCCACAGTGACCTCTACCTCTGCAGTGGTAAATCAGGTGCTGAGGGGGTGCTGTGTTCCTGTTCATGACAGAACAGGAACACAAATAAGCATAAGACAAAATATGCAACTTTATTTTTCCTGATGCAAAACTCCTTAGTAAATAGGAAATGCAGTTTAGTCGGTTTGCGGTTTGGTCTCCGTTTAGTTCTACAACAGCTTGGTAAATAACCCCCATTTAAATGACTGCTAAGAAGGCTAGATGGTAAAAGTTGAGTACTGTAGCTGACAGACCAGCTGTATGCTCAGATTTTTCAGTCTACCTGTTACTTTCTTCCAGACCTTATTAAGTGGGCCAGATGTTCTTGACATGAAGCATTTAACCTTAAAAGGAAATCAGTCTAGGGATTTGTAAACATGCACTTACTGGTTAACACACTTACAGGAAGCCCTTTGACCTCATTCACAGCTGGTTCGGGCGCACGTTTATACGTATGGGTACATTTGTCCAAAGGGCACATGTGAGAGTGTGTTGAACACAAACCTCCACACCAGCAGGCTTTGATGTCAGCTCTATTACATTCATACACACGCACAGAGACAAAGTAAGGACACTGTGTCTTTGAAGTGCGGCTGAGGCAGATTTACTGTTCCACATTGACTGGAGCAGGTATTTAAGACTCTTCCGAGGACAAGGGTTCGATAGCCAGCGAGAGTTTATGTGTTTGCGTATGGAGGGTGATGCTAGAGATAGTCTGCGTGTGCGTGTGGGAGAGAAAGACAAAGAATGTGTGCATGTGTGCCAAATGTGCCAATCTGATGAGTGTTTATCACCCAAACATGCTTTGACCAGTCAGATTTTTTTACACACACAAAGACATGTCATGACGAGCTTCAGTGGAAATCCTTCTAGAGTTTTGCTGATGTACTGACACTCCATCAGCTAAAGAGCCATATTTTGTCGATAAACTTTACAGCACTGTACATCTGAACACTCGACCTGGTTTCCTATTTTAAAAGTTAAAAAGTAAGAGCATTGAAGAGATAAGTGGGTGTGTTTGCCGTATGATGCTCTTTCCCTAATCTTAAGTTGCCTAACCGTACCCATCACTTACAATAAGTGGAAGTAAATGTAAAAGCCTCTATGTGCAGTTTTGCCATGAAAATGTACTTTTTAATGTACTGTTGTACTTAATGGCTCCAGCTGCTTTTCTTAAATAGCTGAAAAGTTTCTCACCTCTTCCTTCTTAAAGACACAGAGCACCGAAATCCAAAGGAACATAAAGTCACTACTTCTCCTTTTCTTCTCTTTGTTATATGTTACACGCTCAACTAATAATTTGATTATTGATTATTTCTGCAGTATGACCCTTCACTGCCTCCATCCAATAGCAACTGGGAGGTCGTCACTCAGCCTGTGTCGGTGAGGGCTGTGCGCACACACACACTTTATGAATTCTTAAGACTGTGCTTGACCTCTGTTATAATTAGAAATATTTCTGCAGAAACTCAGGTTTTTTAGTCACACAGGCAGGGCATATGTCATCTTTATCATCAGGATTGTATAGTTTTGTTTTAAACCAATCTTATAAAACATAACTGTACCTTCTTCCAATCTGTCTGTGGAGACATTTTTAAAGCATAGTGAATACTTATCTTTTTTCAAAATTTAAGTCACAGCACTGAAACTCATTAAATATTAACAAATGTTATAGCTCAAAGGTGTAGTTGTGTTCCAGCGTTAGCCTTAATGAAGTCTTCTCCATAAGCTCAAGATATCTTTTCATCATTTATCCTTGTCCTCTGACCTGTATGGAAGACTGTGTTCATTATGGCTGCTAATGTCACAGGCATAATCATCCAACATGCTGTAAGAATTTGATTTTAATTACCTCCTATCTAGATAAATAGCCAGGGAGCAATAGCCATATAGGCCATCTGTGAGATGCCAATTCTCTGTCACCATTTTACTGACATAAATTCTAAATTCTGTGAGTCCATACATTGACAGTGCATGGAGACTATTACCGATTACAGTAGAAGCACACTTTTTTGTGATCTACACTACACACTCCTGGAATACATGTGAATTTAGGATTTTAGAGAAAGCCAAATAAAGGAAACAATTACACTACAAGAAGACTGCATCCATATCTAAACATGTTTTCCATTTCATTATATTTTTTTGTGAAATGTTTAGTTGACGTGTTAGCAGAAGAAGTGTTGGAGTCGGTATGACCAATGGTGACAGTGACCTGTATGCTTGGATTTTTTTCTTTGCAGTAGTGTGGAGGTTATCTGTTGATATTGCCAAATTTTCTAATGAACGCTTGGATATCTTTTCAGTGCTTGCAAAAACCATCTGACTCCCTCCAGAGCATATGCTGCAACTAAAGAATGAACAATAAAATATGCAGTTTTTTAAGCTACCAGGAACACTGTCAAGGTTTTCAGAAATATTTGATTTTTCCTTTGCAGAACTAGTCGTCTATTTCTGTGGCTATACTTATTGCCTGGAAACATTTTGTACAAAAACCTAATGGAAAACCTTGTACATTGCTTCACATTGCTTTATGTGTTCTACCCGGTGTGCTATGGGTAATGAGACTATAAAAATTAGTGAAGTTAAAAGAGGGTTAAATATATATATATATATATATATATATATATATATATATTTTTTTTTTTTTTTTTTTTTTTTTACTGTTTTACCTTTGACCCTTTGCAGGGCACCAGTGGAGGGCAGATGCCAGCAGCGGTCACAGAGGTTCCTTTCTCATTGGATGATTTGGACCGGACCATAGCTGCCTATGACACTGTGGAGCAGCTTCTCAGGTCCCTGAGCCCAGATACCTGGAGACAGGACTTGGATAGCATCTACACTCAAACACACATGCATTACAGGTCCAGAGCATATCATCTGGCAAGCAGGTACAATAAAGGTAAGATATGCTTCAGACATAATATATGTTAAAGATTTTAGAATGTAATTATAAATACAACAAAAGTTCAGTATAGTGGCAGCCATAGTAATGTTGAAGCAGGACAATAACAGATGGTGATGTTCTTATCCTAATTTATGTGCCGTGCAGATCCTAAGTAACTCTGCTGTGTTCAGTACTTCAATGCGGATTGGTGCAGCTGATGGTACTGTACCTACTGTAATAGGGGGGGGGGGGGTAGTGCTGAACAATAAAGACCCACACAGCAAGAGGTCCATTCTCACATATTGGGCTACACATCAAAATGCAGTAGTACAGTACTGCAAAGCTTAAAGCCTAGGTCTCTCTAATTACAGGAAACTATTAGCCATAGGTGTAATGACTATGATAGATACATATTTATGGCTTATGATCAAATATAGCACAGGTGACAGCCAATGAAACCAACCTGAGAAAGTGGTGCATATTCAAGCAAAACCACATTATTTATTATCAAGACACTTAAAGGACTACAATAAGGTTGTCAGATGGTTGACTTGATCTGCACACTTAAATGGCATGTAAAAAATGCACAGCAAAAGAAACAACCATGCCCTCTGCTTCTCTGTGCTGAGCATAGAAATGGAAAAACAGAATTGCTACTTGCTAATTCTGAGCATTCTGATTATTTCAGGTTTATAAATTCCAGAAAGAGCTGCAGTGAGAAATTAAATATTAAAACATTTGCATTTTTTTTCTGATTTTATGTAAGTGCAAAATATTAGTATAGGAAAATTAACCTATTATTATAGGAAAATTGTTGCTTGTGTTATGATGCAACAATATAGACTAAGTCATTGCATCATCAAATCAGCAGTTTGCCCTATAGGGAGTTTAATCATGAATCAGTGACAGATTTAAGGTGAGAGAGGACCAGCAGTTCAAGACAGTTCTTTACTGTGAAGTCAGTGCCAATGACCCGGAGTCACTGAGGCAATAGATTTTGTCCTTAACATGCACAGCTAGAGCGGATATCTTAGAGCAGATATGAAATTTTGGCACGCATACACTTATTACACACACACACGTCACAGAGTCGTAGGGAGAATGTGCTTAGGGATGTTTGTGTGTGTATGCGTGCAGTCAAGCTTGCGATAGACCTGAGTGCTTTTGACCCCATCTCTCTCACCTGCGCCCCTGTATCTCTCTCCTGCACTCCCTATCCTCCTACCCGAGGGCTCTCCCATTCCTTAGTAAATATTTGTGCTTGACAGCAAATCTATCTCTATTTATCAGTGCAAGTCTGTGCTCGGCAGGCATTAGGCAGCTCCACATATGGGGATTTTGTGCATGTTGCAGCACTACAGAGAGGTGTATAGGTGCTGCAGTTCTTTGATACGCTGTACTAGCATAGCACTCTCTAATTGGAAATTCAACCTGTGCAGCGGAGCAGAAATCTGCCGCAGTCAGCAGTTTAGCTTTGTTTTTATTAAGACACACACAGTAGCTCACACCCACTCTTGTTCCCATGAAGCATAGAAAGTCTGATTATAATATTAAGTGAAACATTTAAGTCCACGTAACTCTTGTACATACAGGCTCACAGATAACAGCAGCCGTCCTCATAAGAACACATTATTGTGCAAAACTTCAAAGCAGAACATATTCACACACGTGCATATATATTAAACTTTTTTTTTTTCTTAAACTCGGCAGCGATGTGTCATTCTCAGGGTCTTGCTTGCTCTCAGTTTTTCTGTCTATGTATATTTCTCCCCCAGCACTGCCTGACAGTGTTCCAGACCACTGCTTTTCTGAGATTACACTTATTCCCCTAAAACAAACACAAGCTCAGCCATGCTAGCACACACACACACTCACACAGAGCACACACTTGTATACACACCAACACACTCAGAGCATAAACACCAACACACAACTTGCACCTTCGTCGCCCATATGAAAAAGCAGCAGTGAATGTGCCGATCACGGCCGGTGAGGTAGTACAAGATGCAATGTCTTTTTGTACCAGCTCCATTGCATCAGGCCTTGCATCACCTTAGGAGGTGTAGACAAAAACTGCAAAAACTAAAGTAACCTGTTATTATTCTTGGCTTCCTCAAAATTCTGTCAGACTAGGAAACTATTACTTCATAAAAATTACTAAAACAGCTAGGATGGGCATTCTATCATCAAAAAGAGATGTAGGGGGGGAAAAAAAATATGATTTAGTTGTAGATGGTAAGACTAATTAGTATTAGTAGTTATCTATGGTCAAATAAAAGATTTTTGCTTTTATTATTTCAAGTGTGATTAAAAAAAAAAAACTGCACTCTTATGTAAATAATAAATATGACATATGGAATCTCATTCAGAACAAAGTGAAATTGCTACGCAGGGGAGGATCCCCTCAGGTTTCAGAGCAGATAAACAGAATCAGTGCCTTTCCCCCCAAAATAACACAACACATTAAAAACCAAACCTTCTGATACACAGTGACTTGCAAAGACTTGAGGCTCAAGCGTCGTCTCCAGCCACCTAACCGCTGGCCCTTCTACCTTTAGCCCTTCAAGCCCCTTCACGGTCAAGTGCCAACAGGCTGGAATGTCCATGCTGCATCTTATTGTAGGTTGAGAAGCACCCCTGAGGTAAACATCAGCTCACTATTGTATATCAGTTGGAGGAGCCATAGTTTAACTTGCACCAATTTTAATCTTTCTGTTGCCTTAAATAACAGACCAAAGAACTGATGTGGATCATGTGGCAACGTAGCATAAAAGCAGCAGACAGAACATCCTAAATGCCGTAAAGACAAAGAGACAAGAATCTAAACACAAGAAGAAACAAAAAGCAATGTGAGTCAATAGCCAGGCTCCCCACATTTGGGCCCTATCCACAGCTCTGGCCCACTCATCCATCACCTTTTGGCTTCATATTCTGGCTTTTCAGTTGGTCTGTTAGCAAACACAAAACCTATCAGGACTTTTTGTTTATTTGGACTCAACTGTGTAACACAAGAAGACTCCCCCTGGGTGCATTCAAGATTTCCACACAAAACACTCCACTCAACTTGCTTTTATTGATTTTTTTTTTTTAAATTGGCATCTCAGAGTAAGAGCTATATCATCTGACTTTGTTCTTTCATAATCTTCCCAAAGCAAATGTAAAACACTAATACTAATTTATCCACTCACCATAGTCTTTATATTTGATTCCTCCTCTTCATGTCTTTTTGTTAACTATAGAATTAGTAATTAATGTTATGCTGCAAACAATAATTAAGATTAAGACTCGCTCCCATAAAATAAAATTCATAATTAAGATTATTAATTATATTTCCAATTGACTTCTCTTGTTTGGCCAGCATGAATTGGGCTCTTCCCTATTATTATACTGTCATCATGAATTATGTCTCACTGGGCAAATAATTCCATATGTGAGTTACATACAGTAATTTTTCATAATTCCCCTTTGGAATCATAATACCAGGCATCATGTATTCCAACGTACTTTTTAGTGGCTCATGCTGACGTTTTTAAACACTTTCTCTATGTGACAGAGACATTAAATCTGTTAATACTCAGCCATACTGCAGACTTAATCCACTTTTCATTTAGCCTGCTGTATCATACAGCAGATGTGCACATGCTGAGTGTCTAAAATATACATATTGTACACACATTAGCTTCAATTTGCTGCTTTCATTTAATGCCTAATCTTATTTTCTTCTCATTTTGTCATTTATCTGAGAAGAACTAAAGAGACAGAAATAATAAAATGCACAGTTTTACCCCAATGGACCCATAATTAAGGTTGTCCACATAAATGGTGAACTTGGTACCTTAATTTCTCACTTCCTGCCAAGGCAAATGATCATATCCCCTGCTCTTGTCTATACTTCTTTATTGTCCATTGGTATTCCCACACGATTTATGTTCTGACTGGAAACCCCCACCATTTTGTCTGAACAATTGCTCATTGATTATCAATGCAATTAGGTTTCCTTGACCCCATCTGCACCTCAAATTTCTTTCTTTCGCTGACACAATATTGCACAGCGGCCAAATTTATCACTGTCGTACTAATATGGGATATGGATACAATTTCTAGACATTTTCAACTCTGTCTCTTTAATGTCCTTTTGCTGTCACAAAACTCAAAAGCAAGCCAACTTCGCCAAGTGACAGTGTTGTATTGACAAGTCCTTTAGTCTTGTGTTGGGTCATAAAAACCTCCTGTAATTTAAAAAAATAAAAATATATATTAATAACCTAAGAAAAAAAAAATCAAACTTCCCTACAAATAATATATTAGAATAGATTTGTTTATTAATGCTACTTTACCCAGGCTTTGCAGCACAGTGCGCTTTATTCATTTGTGCTTTTGGGCAAAAAACAATGAAAGAACAAGCTTATGCATCTACTTTCTTTCATTGAAGGTGTAAGATCTCTGTGCCACTTGTGTTGTCAGCTTTGTCTGGGAGCATGCTGTGTTGATGTGTGTAGGTGTTTGAATAGGTTGCATAAAGTTGTCCTGATAGCTTCTTAATAAAAACAAAAAACAAAAAAAAAACAACAACAAACAGATAAGCGAAGGAAAACCAACTGATGATGCTGTTACTGTACACTAAGCCACATGCTACACATTTTGGAAATAGCCCTCCCCGTGGTGCAGACAACTCTGCTGTCACTGCCTCATCGGTTAGATTTATGAGGTTTATGAGTTCGACCTACCACTCTGGTCAGTTTAGTGCTTTCTCCCCTACATTTTTTTGGACAGAGGATATTTGCATTCTACCATAAAGGTGAACACATCAGCAATTTCTTCTCATCATGTTGCTTTTGCTGAAGGGCTGCCCAGTCACCCTCTCCCAAAGTGGTTTATGCAGTTAGTGAAGCATAAGACTGTAGTCCAGTGGGTGCCTCCCATGGTGCTTAAGGCTGTCCTTTGAGAACTTAGAAGTCCATTATGGTCTGTCCTAAAACCTTGACACCTCTTTTGTAAATAAATAAATAAACCCAGAAAGCACAAAATGCTTCAATTAGTTCAAATTACACTGTTCATTGATAAAAAGATAAAAAATACTAACATGACTCAAAACTCACTAAATTGAGATTTTTTTTTTTTTTTTTATTGTACTAGGAGTTAGTTGTGCATAACTACCCACTGGCTCAAAGGCCTGGTGTAGACAACACTTATAGCAGGGATAGTATGATTATTCTGCTAATGACCTCACTGAAGAGATCAGTCCATTCACTGCATATTGTTGCTCTCCTTTTTCTATCTTTGCTTATACTTCCTTGTATTTTTTCAGTCATTTTCTGTCTTATACTTCCTTGTATGGAAGACCCTGTGAGTGCCTGTGGTCACTTTTGATTGCCCTCAGAACACAAGCAATAAAACCTAGAGAAAATACATTCATGGTCTTCTTCATTCTTTCATTTGTCACTTATTGCTTTTACTATCATCTTAGAAAATCCACACCACACTATGGTTCTTTCCTTAAGCATATAACAAATCTGCTTTCTTACATGCAGGACTTACAACACAGAATGAAGTTTTTGCAGGTTAATGCTCAAATTCCAAGTTTCTTGTCAGATCCACTTTTTGTCTCGATGGATCAGAACCATGTTTTTAGGTGATATGTATCTGACTGTGTGTCAACACTGCTGAAGTTCTGCAGATTGAACTGAAATGTAGGTCCTATGCATGTAAGAACAATGACGTTATTTGTGTCAATTCACGCAGGTCCATTAAAATCTACTGGTTCCTTCAAGTTTGGTCTGAAAAGAAGCTTCTGTGTGGTCTTGGTGTGACCTTCAAAAAATATCGAATAGCATTATAGCTTGAATCCCCAGCACTAATTCCAATCAAATCGCTCTGACAGTGGTTGCACAGTCAGAGATCAGATATTAATTGGACTGAGGATCTTATTGGAGTTACTTATACAAAAATATATTATAATAATATTTGGGCCATTTCAGCATCAAAGTGCATGTTGAGTAAATACTTGCAGTAAAACAAAGTGAACTTAGGCTATTCAGTCAGTGGTCTCTAATGCCAACAATACAGCAACTAACGAAATAAAGAAATACACATTTTAATTCAGCTTGTGGTTCTGGATTTTCCTTCTTTCCTCTTCTGGATTATGAACCTTAAACTCTGATTTCCCATCATCTTGGCCCATAGTCACTCTGATTCTCTTAAAAGTAGTTTCATCACCAGGCAGCAGACCAGTGAACAGAAGCCCAATGTATACAAACTTTTTTTCTCCTGAGTGATAACATGAAGAAAGACAGTCAATACAATCAATCTACAATCAATTAATGGCCCTAATTTCCTCTTCTGGCCTTTGTTGTTTCTGCATCTTTTGTCTCCCCTTTCCACATTTCTATCTGCTCTGCCAGTCAATTGCAGTCATTTCAGTTTTGCACAGAACAGTCTCTTTTTCATCCATTCTCATTCCCAGTATGCCACACATTTCTTTATGTGATGATATGAAACAATGGACAAGCACTAACTGGCCTAATCAGCATGACTTGTGTCTCACCCTTCCTTACCAATACAAAGAACCTTTATATTGTGGACCAGTATTGTAACAGAAAAACTCTCTGTCCAGTTGATCTGAACCGTCTCTACGATGACGTGAAGCGGTACAGCTGTACCCCACGCAACTACTCTGTAAACCTGCGCGAGGAGCTGAGGACCACTAATGCCGTCTTCTTCCCTCGATGTCTGCTGGTCAAACGCTGTGGAGGCAACTGTGGCTGTGGAAGTTACAACTGGAACAGCGGCTGCACCTGCCAGGCCTCCAAGACAACACTCAAGCTATACGAGGTACAGTAGGTCTCACACCATGGAGACCCTCACACACAGTTCAAACACTCATGGACACGTGGTCTACACATTGCTTAAACTACACTAGCATCCACGTGTTCTGATGGTTTCTGGCTTTCATTCTGTTGCTCACGGTTCTTGCTCAGTTGTAGTCAGAATGTACAAAGAAGTACCGCCAAACTAACTATACCAATATATACAGTCCCTGGAGAGCAACAAAGGACAAAAAAGTTCTCTTAGCTATAAGGGATTTTAAACCTTATCTTGCGAGTGGCATCTTAATTAAAAACTATAATGAGCACAGTAGACGACCTTCGAGTACGTGCTGTCATCACTTACATCATTTACAAGATAAAGAACTGTGCTGAGAATTTTAGGATGTGACCACGCATAGGTAAAAAAGCTAAAACATTTAAGTAGTGACCTTTGTTAACTCGCATTTGCTCAAACCTTGTATGTTAAGCAATGCGATGCATATTCATACAGTAAGCACTGGTGTGAAAGCTTAGCCCTCCCTTCATCCTGCAGCATGAAGAGAAATACCTCACAAACATCTTTTTACAGATTGACCTGACATGAAAAGAATTCTGTACAATTTAAAAATGAACTAATTCAGTACACGTGCACACACTGTTTTGCACTTACTAAACTGATTCAATTTCCGTGTCCATAAGAGTAATGACAAGACAAACTTGCTTACTTTGTGCACTGGCCTTTCTGTTAATGTGACGGCATTCAATTTAGACTGTTGGCTGTGTTGCAGAGCAATGCATGGATTTATTCATGGAACATGAATATACCAATAATTTCCAGCATACTTAAGCTGCATACCTGTGAGTGTGTGTGAGTGTGTGAGGGAAGAGGGGGGGGGGGGCTTCAGATGCAGAGTGAGGGAGAAGCAGGGAGAAATTGGGCATGCAGAGGCAGGCGCTGCATCAACAATGAAGCAGCAATGCACCAGCAGCCTCGCACTTTATTCCTGCTTCTCTCCTCCAGTCGCTTCTATGTCGGCCTCATCTTTCTCTTCCCGATCTCTCTGTATCTCTCTCAATACACTGTTAGCATTCTACCATTCCCTCTCTCCCCCTGGGCTTCAATCATCCTTGCATTCTTTCCAATTCCCAATTTCAATTTATCCCTTTGCAATGCACCATTCTTCTTTAAGCCTGTCATTCATTCTTTTCTCTCCTACCCTCATCTCTTTGTGTCTTTGTTGTTGTGTAGCTTCATTATTGAAACATGGTCCATGGGGCTCTCTCTTTGTCTGTCTCTCTTACTGTTAAAATTTATACAATGGGAATTTAGACAAAAGTGGGATTTGGGTTCTAACTGTACTGCTGCATGTGTATGTGTGTGTGTGTGTGTGTGTGTGTGTGTGAGAGAAGCATGAAAAATGTGTGTTTGTATCTGTATACAGTTCATATAAAAAACTGCATGAATGGGGATCCTCAAGTGTGTGCTTGTGTATTTTTGTGAGAGATTTCCATCTTCTTCTCATCTCCTTGCAGGCGGTCATAGACCTGTAAGTGCCTCCTATACCGACTTAGCTTCTGAAGAAACATTATTACTCCGAGTATTGTTTCAATGCTTGGAAATCCTCACATAAAATCACAGGCCGCCTCGCTTCGACTTAGCTTTGAACAACAAATTCATTGGAGCAGTTGTGGAGCAATTTGTACTTCTATTTTCACCTTAGAAGTGGCAAATGTAAACAGTGTGGCCATTTGCAAGAAAGTCAGTTACACTGAAATGTTGATTGACTAACTATAAAGTCGATTCTATAGGTTTTTTCCAAACTCTCAGTCTATCCAAAGACTCGTAACCTTTTTTTAACATTTGTAAATAATAGTGTAACTGTATACTCCATGTATCAGTCTCTGTATATCTGATATCTATGTCTACAGTGTTTGCTTTAAGTTGCTAATGTTTTATCATATACTGTATACTGTTTCGGTTAGTGTGGAGTGAGCCCCTTGGCAACTTGTCCTAGATGTTCCCTTACTGGGCACAGCTCCAGCTCCAGCTCCCACTTAGCCTGAAAACAAATAAGGAATGAATGCATTAATGGTAACTATAACACAGGCATTTCCCTGTAGTCAGTTACAATTCATAACGGGCTCCAAAAGTTCACATTACGTTACTCCTTTCTGAGAAACCTTGTCTTTCCTGTGTAGTCTATACTTTGACTTAACCCTCTGGGGTCGACGCACGCGCCGGCGCGTTTTGACGCGTCTTTTCCTGATAACGCCGAAACAAACTTAAATTACTCCGTCAATTCTGATCGTACAGATAAAAGAAGTATATCATTCAAATCTGTAAAGGGTCTAGTTTCAGTGGTATACCATCATAACTTGTTCCAATATTAAGTTTTTGTGACATGTATTTCCTCTTGGGGAGGACTCGCTATTTTCTGTAGAACTGCTGTTATTTCTTATGAATGTTCTCCTCTTTCACATTCAAATAGAATTTACTGGCATCACGGCAACATGTCAGCTTTTCAACCTTTTCCCCTCTTTGTCCTATAGGTGCTGAAGTACGCCCCAGAGGTCACCCTGCATCAACGCCATCGAAGGCCACGGTTGCGATGGGTCATGGATGAGATCTTCCTCACTCACCATGAAACCTGTGAGTGTGCATGTCCTTCCCAGCGCCCTCGCTGAGACGCTCGAACTGGCACATTCATCTGGAACTGCTGGACGACTTCTCTTATGTATTTCGCAACAGACTTCATATAACAACGGCGACGCATGCAACCAAGAAGAAAGCAACAATGTGACCGACAATCCGTAGCTCATATCATAAACAGTCTTTAGGTATTTGTTCATGCTACTGGTTCCTTGAAGTGACCCACCTACTTTCCCTCTGACCAAACTTGTAAATGCATAAATGTTTCCAGCCAAACATATCTGCAACTTTGAGTGTAAACGTAAACTGTTTAGACCACCATGAAGTGGAAAACTTCTCCGGAGGAATTCACTTTTAAATCAATCATTTTTTTCCAAATGTATTGGACCTACATTTACATTTTGATTAAAGGGCTTTGCTGGATGCTAACTTCATTGAACTGAAATGACTTCAACTGCAATGTAAACAGTATTTATTCCCAAGTCTTGCATTTTTTCCTGGTATAATAAAACTGTTTCTAGAAACTTTAGTTGCCCCTTCTGCCAGGAGCATGCTGAGATGAGTGAGTGTGAGACAGAAGGAGGGAAGGAGAGGGGTAGGAGGAAGTGTAAACCAAAATAACACTTTATCTTGATGTGAAATTAGGCTAACCGCAACCCTCCAGATCTGAATTACATACTAACACACTCAGACACACATTTCGCTCTAGGTTTCCACTCCTACTTAAAAATGAAAACTGTAGTTATTTATACTGAATTTTTCTAGTGAAGGGCTTCTTTGTTTTGCGTACATTCCTGCCTGCATATATTCACACTTCCCATAGTCTGTTTTTCAATCCATACGCTTCCTGCTCCTTTTCGGTCTCCCTGACATACACATGTTCACATGTTCAAGTCAAGACAAATTTTATTTATGTAGCCCAGTCACAAATTTACCTCAAATGGATTTACAATCTGGACAGCATACGGCACCCTCTGTTCCTGTCCAGACACTCACTGTCACACACATCAAAGGAGATGTCAGATCAGACATCAGCTGCACTCTGGCGTTTTTTCTGGGTGCTCCCGACATTCCAACTGCAAACCGGAATTCTGTTAACACGGATAAAACAACGATCTTCAGACCTTAAACTCATGAGAGGAGAGAGGAAGGGAGAGAGACAGGAATATTTTTAGGAGAGGAGACTGACAGAAAAACAACAATTAATCCTCTTATTTGTGTATCACCGGCATTCCTGGATGACAGTGGTGAGCTTAAAAACCTTATTCTGTTGTACGATGGCGACGAGCTCAACAGAACCTGAAGCTATGGAAACTTTAGTGTCAAAGAGAAGAAGTATGTCAGTTGTGTGGAACTACTTTGGCTTTATAAAGACAAGATGGTAGGCAGCGTCAGGTACTGTGCAAAACCTGCCTCACCACCGTTGCTACCTCACAGGGCAACACTACTGGCCACCTGTATCAGCAAATACCAGCCAACAGGAGGTCCCTGACTGAATTAGAAGTGTCAAATAATTGCATATGAATCACAATATTGGTACAAATACATAAATGCAATCAGTTTCTCCAACATTACTAAGCCCTAGTACTGATTTTCAGCTGATATTTTTTTCCTTCTCATGAAGATGCTCATATTTATCTCAGTCTGTCCCCCTATTCTTCACATCCATAGCAATGCCACAGTGAAAAACAAATCAAAATTCTGAAATCAAAGACGCCATCATCAGTCATCTCTCCATTGTCACCTCTAATGTGTCCCTCACCATCACAAGCTCACTCCCTGGCTGGGTTCACACAGAGAAAACAGGACTTTACACACTGCTTTTGTTCTAGAGATAGAGGAGCAAGAATAACTGGACATTGAGACAATTTCCTTGGTCATAGCTTTCATGATCAGGTGTGTAAGGTAAGTCAGGGGTCTTATTTCGCAGAAGTGGGATACAAAACACTTAAATCTATGAAAAGTGTGCTACGTCGTGCGGTTAGTCACATCCAAAGTAATTTATCCCAGACACTCATTCCAAAGCAGCCTCACTTTGTGGTAAAGCTTTTATCTTCTGTTCTCCTGTAAGATTTGATTTCAATTCTGCCTGATGCATTTTTCAGACACACACATGAAACTGGCATCAGGAAAAAAAATGCACATGACTATATTGTAATTGAATTGTCAGTGTGTGTGTGTGTGTGTGTGTGTGTGTGTGTGTGCATCACAGCTCCGTTTGTCATCAACATATTCCAATGTTACAATGTCACATTCCTCTTTCTTTCCTCAAACACTTTTGTTTCTTTCAGTTCCTACAAACGAACCACATGTATGTTGACATCAGACATGTGTAATCTTGTTTTTTTCTTCATTTATCTCAACTAAGACCATTAAAAACAACCATTAAACCTTTCACCACATATGATCACGCTTTAAAAAAGATTTGGTCCAGAGTTTCAGTTTCAATTCTGAGGATCTTGCTGTCATGTTTGCAACTCAGAGAAAAGATGTTTTTTAAAAAAAAAAAAAGTCTACTTTTGTTGTACTCTGAAAAAAGAAAAAAGATTCATGACAAAACTGTATGCTTTGTGTAAATAATTTATTGTGTCCTCCATTGTTTTATTAAAACTCTAGCCTGGTTTGATAAATAAAGTATCTCCAGCTACACTGCTGCCTCTGGTGTTTAATTTCTCTCTCCTCACCCATAAGTGCTTTAATCAGATTTATGACAGTGCAGTGACTTTATGATATGGAACAGCGTCTTCCTTTTTGGTTTGTAATAGAAACTGTAATGTGTTTTTGTTTTAGTGGCTACCTCCAACTGGCAGGAGAGAGAAGTATTAACACAAGCACAAACAGAGCACAAAGAGCAAGAGTCAGTGCAGAACAAAGACATAAAGACAGACACAAAGTCACCATGGAAACCACAGACAGGCTTTTAAGAACAAAGTATCAGCAATGAGTTCAGGAAAAATCATAATTGCACCAGTCAAATGTCTACCAATTATGGTTTTCCACATCCAGTTTGTGCCGTGACAGCACTGATCTTGTGAGTCAGCACCAGTCCAGCCACATGGGAGCCCGATAATCCAATCCAGTTGTTTTTTTATTTGCCATTCAGAGTTCTTTTCTAAGTATTACTCGTTTTCTGTTTGTGAGCAGGGTTGTTTTTCAATAACTAGTATCAGTAGCGAGTGACTAATCATTTTCAGTTAAAGCAGAGCTGAATGAGCACTTTCTTCCATCCTCATTTTTCTGCCCCTGGTTGCTTCTGTTCCTATTACAAACACCACCTAATAATATTTCTTTTTCAGGCCATCAATGTGTACCAAGAGGTACTTATTCATTTACTTAAGTGGGAATAGAAATGCTGCAGTGTAAAAACAGTGAAGCAACCAAACCATCAAAAGTAAAAGTACTCATTAAAAAGAGTGGCACAATACACATTATTGTATTGTATTACTGAAATATGATTACTTTGACTTCTGAGCTTTCTCATTGTTACAATTACACAGTACAATATTTCCATGAAATGTAGTTACACCCTAAACCATCAAACCTCTGCAGTTTGATACCAGATTCTCATTATATGGGATGGATGGTGGCAACAGGTTTTCTTTTTATCAGCTAGTGAGGTAGTGAAGGTGAAGGTAGTTGCATGACTACAGAATTTGTGATGTTAGGAGTTCAGAAGACTGACAGAGTACTGCACAGCCATGCCAGCATTTCTGGGAGGAGTTGAGGCTGAGGGAAATCTCATTAGCTTTTTAAGAGTTTGGTCAACAATCTTACTATTGGGAAAAAGCTGGAATGAAAAAATAAATACATAAAATAAATGGATGCTGTCCAATTACAAGTCCAAGACGGGGAATCATCCTAACTCCAATATTAACAGACACACAGCATTAACCACATGGTTTAAGAGACAAGGGGCCACAGTAAATTAAAGAATTATTGCACAAGCCTTTTCATTTAAGTCCCTTTCTAAAGCTTTCTGAGCTTCTTCCTGCCCCAGTGGTTGCTTTGGCAATCCATGCTGTGCCCTTATCACACAGTAGTCTCCGCCATGCAGCTGGTTACATCCCACAGACCACCAACAAACCAGTCATTTGTCCATCTGCCCATCACTAACTAGTTTTTTAGTCCTTCTAAAGCTGCATTTGAGGGCCAACTGTGTCACAGCATTGAGTCAAGACTGTCCCATTTCGAAAGCTCCTTCAGATGTGGCCTTCTTTCCCCATGAAGCGAAGTCTTTTATGGCACAATGTAGGCCAAGATTCTTTGAGTGTCAGTGCCAAAAAGCAAATATGCCAGACAAAAGTTTTGAGGTGATCAGATCTAGACTGAGTTCACTTTTTTACACAGGTGTAAGTAAGATGTTTTCACTCAAATCAGTCAAATAAATAACAATACAATTGTTGAAAAAAAAAAACAATGGAGCTTAATCTTAAGATGCATGTGAGGCATCTGATTTTACTCCAACGACGGATAAAAAAAAAAAAAAAAATCATTTCTGGCTTTGGTAGTAATATAATATTAGTAATAATAATAATAATAATAATAATAATACTATAAATGCATTTTTCCAGTACGATTGTCCAACTCTTATCCAGCTGCAGCTCTGAAGGGTGTTAGGGGCGTTGCAAGGTTAGGGTGGGAACTGGTGACACAAAAAAGGAAATCCTCACTGGACAAGCCCATCACATTTTGGTTCAGCCCATAGTTTGGCCTATGTAGTCTACAATGTCTATGAAGGTCACGCCTTTGCAGACTGTGTCCATTGAAGGATGCAGCTCCTGAACTGCTGCACAGCTACAGATTCAAGAAAACGAACTAGTCCTCTTACAGCCCCCACAAAGATAAAAAGTGAATGAGAGACAAAACAAGTTTATCTTGGAAGCAGTCTATCTTAGAGTAGAATGAAGATTAAGGTTAAAACATGAGGTAAAAGGAGAGAAACTATAACAAAAGGCAGATTAATCAGGAAAAAGAGAAAGTCGGAGAGAAGGGAGAGAGGGCATGCCATTTGTCTGACCCATCATTCCAACAAGGCTGTTTTTGTGTCAGCAGCTTCTTATCTTTCCCTTGTGGGCAAACACACAAAATGTCAGCTGGCTTTGTCCTACAGATGAGGTTTCTCTCATACTCTCTTTTTCTCAAACATAAATCTATATCACACTATAAATAAGGCCTTCTCATTTCTGACCTGATCATCTGTAGTTAAGCCATATACTCCATCTCAACTGCACTTCCTCATGATTGTACCCCACTTTCCTTTTTATCCCATTGTGTTTAACATGAATTTCCCATTTCCTTTATTTCCTTCTCAATGATTTCTCCTTTTTCTAATTCTCTCACATGATTCTTTCGTTGTCTTTCTTTCTGAACAAATCACCATCCCGCTGTTACCCGGGAAACCTGGAAATGAACCCATAAAAGTTGGAGAGAAACAACTGAGGACCTAGCCAAGTCCCTGTTTGGATACCACTCACCTTTTTCCCACTAACTTCTTATATTTTCATACCCCATTTGTCATTTCCCACGTTTCCCTCTCTCTGATGGTGTTCCTTTTAGCTCTGCGAGCAATGTTAATAGGGCTGTCTATTTTCAGTCTATCAGTCATGTATTGGTCACGGGGTGGCCTTTAAGACCATTCTCATATCTCCTTCTTTAGCCAGATTTTGGGCAGGGCATGAAAAACTCTGGGGAGATGAGCTGCACATTGGAGGAGCACATGCCCAGCAGAAGTCATTTTAACTTACGTTTCGCTAGACATGAGGTTAAAGCTCTGCTGATCACCATTTCCCTATTAACATTGATCTAAATGAAGACATATAATCTAAGAGATGTTGTTCATAGTCACAAAAACTCTCTGAAATGTATGACAAGACTCCACAGTTTCCTTGAACTCTACAGATCACTTTCACTGCTCTCATCGTTGTCATTCCCAGACAGAAAGCAGTTGCTAAAATCACTCCGTGTCTGCTGGATGTATAAACTTTGCTGACAAGTTGCTTGATGTTATTGTGCAGCCATCAAATGGACCCCAAATGTTTGGATAACTGTTTGTCAGCATGTTGAAGTACAGCATGCTAAGTAATGATTAAAGGTACTAAACTGTACCCTTTAGATACTATGTCCAGTTTTAGCACAGACACTGGTGAGGACAACACCTTTTAAGGCAACAGAAGGGATTATAGGTCTACAGATAAAGTTAATTCTAAATTGTGAAATGTGATTTGTCATTTGGGTGAACTGCAACACTTGAATTTAGTTCAAGCAAACAAGACAGAGGATCCATGAGAAGAACATATTTTAATTGTCTTTCTCAGGGCGTCCACCGGCTCTAAAGCTGCTGTCATACGAATTTTTATCCTAAGCTGCAGTTGCACTTGGCCACAAACAGCATGTTGTCATCCACATAAAAATCAGTGCAAAGCATGATCAAGATTAGGGTGTAGGCTCATCACAGTTAATTAGATAAGACAATGTTTGGGACAGATGAATCAACAAAAAGACGAACACAATGTGAACAATTTATGCTCAACAGAGACAGAAAGTCTTGAGTTAAGGGAGAAGGAAGAAGGAAGTTGATGGTCAGAAGATGCAAACCCTCGAGAGAGAATCAGGGCTTTAGAGACAGACAGAAAATCTGTAGAAAAAGCAACACACAGACAGATGATGAGTAGGTGGAGGAGAGCAGATGAAGTCATTGAGGCATGTAGGAAAGAATGGTGAGAATATGACCCATAACTGAGACACGATGTAGCGAGACAGCACTGCCCTACACCACACACACTGAACTGACATGTAACAGAAATGAATGGGAGGAGCACTGTCAAGCTTGCCAATTTCTATTACAAAAAGAAAACATGCTTCCGACCGCATTACTGACATAGTTGTTCAAAACAGACGGAGTGGGTGAGGATTTCACTTTAACTGTCTCTTGTTTTTTTCCCCCCCTTTGGCTTATTTTTTCCAGTTGTTTTATCATTTGCAAAATTCACTCAAACACCAACACAAGAAGAAACCCATTAACAATACACACACACACACGCCACCACCTCCCGACCTCCAGTCCCATCCTTCTTCTTTGTCCCTTGCTCCCATCTCTCCCTTCTTTCAAACTACATTATAGAACAGCTTTCATTTAGGTATGAATATTAGATATTTCTTTAAATAATGGAGAAAGACAGTATGTGAGAAATCTGCAGACATAAGAAGAAAAAGGACAAGTTGTACTTTTGGGTCTTCGCTAGCACATTTAAAATAGTCCAATAAAAATGGCATTCTCAGATCCAAATAGTTCCTTTAAATAAATGACTAACTTAAAGTGCAGGTCAGGAAGTGAGGTGTGTTTTCCTGCTTGTTGCAACTGAGGGTGGGAAACTGCAAGCTTTTTTTTTATTATTACTGTTCTAGAAGCAAAATATATCAATTCTCAGAGATATGCTGCAGAGACGGGCCACTGAGCATTCCAGGAGATAATATTACAACTATCAACTTATCGAAATGAAGATGAACTTTCTCTTTAGTGGGATATTTTAACATGCTTCACGCTTCAGACCCCATCTAAGGTTTCTAAAGTTTCACATGACTCCTAACAGGATGGACACAGGCAGAACAACTATTAGATTTTTTTTTTCTTAGCTCCTGTAGAGTCAGGTTTGGGAAATTACATTTATAGCTGCCTCATATTGGAAAAGAACAGGGCAAAGGGATCAGATAGAGAAAGGAAGAGGGAGAGGGGTACAGGAAGAAACAAATAACACCGGCCCAGAGGCGCCAGAGTCACTTTAATTTGATGGAAGTGATTCACTGCTTCATCCGCGTGTGTCTATGGTTATATTAGTTATAAAAGAGTTAGGTCTGGAAGCACAGGAACCTCATGGTGCATTTTATTTACACAGGCTACTCAATTAGCTTAAAGAGCTTACCTACACACAAACACACCTGCAAATGCTGCTGTAATAAGACATTTACAAATGAACACATAAACCTCAGATAGGGCCATACAGACAAACACAGCTCCAAAGCACCATGTTATAAAAAATTTAAAAAAAACTGCTAACATGAACAAGACAGGAAAACACAGATTTGAGTCACACTTAAATGAGATTTAGAGCTTTATCTCCAAAGTGGTGTATTTTAATTAGGTTCACTTTGTAACACTACTGGATCTCTGCTGAAACACAGACACACACACAGCTGGATGGCAGCTGGTAGGCTGAGTCACAGCAGAATGAGAACAGACATGATTCCTGTTTATTCCACATGAACTAATTCCACAAATACCAACATGAAATATAAATTATTCATTTGACTAACCATACTTGCCTTTAACTATACCACAGAGCCACCTACAATCTCTTCCACATCTTTACCTGGACACTGTACATAACAGCACCAATCCCGCCAGCACTGTGTGTAATGCTGAAGAAACATTCACATATGATCATGATTTGTTTTCTGCTCTCTGGGTATATTCATGTTATTCTGACTGTCTTGTTGTGAATGCTACCTATATTTGCAGTATAAACTCAAAATTGGCTTGAACCATGACTCCACATAAGTGTAACTAGCTGCAGCCAGCCAGCAGATGCTTTTGCATTTCTTCAAATAAATTAACAAATGGATATTTTCCAGTCTGAATAAGAAAAAAAATCTATGGCAGGTTAGTGTTGCTAAACAAAGTCAATTTCCAAAAAAAAAAAATCACCCTGAAGATGAATGTTTACTTGTATATCTCAACTCAAGGATTCTTATTTACAAAGTCACGCTGCAGTTACGCAGAGTGGTGGCATCATTGAGCTGGGAGTAACACAGAGAGCATAATACCTCAGAGGGATTTGCACCCTGATCCTTTCTGCTGTAAGGACACCGTGCGAAAATAATCATCTGCTCTCACCCAGGTTCAAATCCTGACAGGGCAACAAACACAGCTGGCAGTGCTCACAGGACAGAATGCTGCCAATCAAGCCCTGGTTGCTGCACCACTCCCACAGGTTGGTCGGGATGCCTGCTCAGCTGGCATGAAGCAGTCTGTGGGAGACGGTGAAACTTCTCACCGTGTAACTAAAGAGGCAACTGATGGTCAAGTCTCTCTGCAGGATGAAACACACTGGCAGTGACACAGACTGCATACACACTTTGGAGCAGACAATGAATACATTCCTGTCTGCTCTGTCTGGATGCTTGTATCAACTGCTGCTTAATTTTTATGCAGCATTTTAGGTTGGCTATGTAACATCCTGGGAATACAAATCAAAGTCATGTGGCCAACTCTTGCATGTTCACTGTAATGTTTATTATTGTGCACTGCCTATGTCAAAGCAACCAACAAAATGAATAAATAAATAAAAAAAATTTAGTGCCAAACTGCTCGCACTATTGGCGAAGCTTGCAAACAAGCTTCCCCCTTGACAGTCAAACCACAGCAGCAGTGTGGAGTATGTGTAGCAACAAGTCAGTCAGTGTGTGAGGTGTGAGTGCCATTTTAGACATAAAAATAAATAACTCATTAGAACCATGACAAATCTTGTGATTTATTTAGGGTTCAGCTGCTCTACAGTGAATATATTCTTCACTTCAAATGAATAGGTACTGCTTTGTAGAGTTGTCTTGTAAACAAGCTGTTTACATTGACATTAAACAAAAACTGCATATGCACAAGGTGTAACAAACCGGTTAAATGCTTCCCTCTACAATAGGTAAATCAAATATGTACAGTATATTAAAAATGATCATTATGGATCAATATGAAAAAAAAAAAAAGATAATATTTTTGGCCATATTACACAGCCATATACTCAACCTGCCCATCCCTCAAGACAGATGGAGGGAACAAGACAGATCCAAGAACAACATAAAAGAAGGAAATAACAGCTCCTGGAAAACAAAATCACAAAATGACATATTTCACCTAGTGACCGCTCGAAGCAGGAAAGTATGTGGTGTGTGGTTTGTGAATTATAAATTACTCTGTGTCCTGCATGTGTGTATGACAGAAGCTCGTCTGGGAAACTTGGGGTTGGTCAGACCAAAAAAAGGTGCAAAAAACAGGAAACACATGGTAGAGGAGGCTGCAAAGCTCACCTCAGTGAAGCTCTCTCTCCCTCACAGACACACAGAGACACACACAGCGCTGTAGATGTTTTCTGAGGATGTTTTGGCAGCTGTGGGGATGTTGTGTTCCTTATCATATTACTGGAATATAGATGCTGTCAGATACACTGCTGGTGCAGACTGTATATTTACTTTGTACAGATAGGTTAACGTTACAGAAACTTTTGCAGTAGCTACAGTATTTCCTATGGAATCAAAGCACTAGCAAGCAAAAACGAAAAAAAAAAAAAAAAGAGTGCACCGCTTCAGTTTGTTAACATAGAAACTGTATAAATATGTGCTCAAGGCAGTAACAGGCATGCTGATTTCCAGCAGAACAGATCAGTCCTGCTCGACAACAACTAAGCAACTAAGATTCAACATGGCTGTAAATCAAACAATATTTGAGGTAGAAATATGGAAAGCAAAAAGTCACTTTGTCTTTAAGAGTGCACTAAATTTCAACTTTAATAGGTTTTACTGTTGGTGTAAATTAACATAAGTGTCTGTTAAGCATCTCAGGCTGGCCAATCAAATAAATCCTGCAGGTCTCCCATTGGAACATCAATCGTGGGAAAACTACAGCTACAGTAAGTGTCTACTTTTCACTACTGATCACTAAAATATTTCATTCACTGTTCATTCACTGTCCCGGTTTGATACGAGACAAGTGATGGAACTAGGAAAGTGTGCGAGTGAGAGAGATTTCTCATATAAAACCTTTAAGCAACTAAAACAAAAACTTAAACCACATCTTGAGGGATGTTTCTATGGCCTGTGCACACATACAAATCCACTTTCTCCTCAGCTATCTTATAAAACCTAAGAATACCAACAGTGTTTCAATGAATTCCTCAATAAACGTAAAACTGCCTATGTTATAGGAATATGAACTGCAGACCTTGTTTAATTTTTAAGTTCCTACTGTTGATAGTTAATCAGCTGCTATGAGAAAAAAATTTACTGGTACTTCAAGGCCCAGTAATGATGGTAAAATGCAGCTTCGGGTAAAGGTAAAATGCCACAGATGATTTCACATTTGCTGACAGGGCTGTTATATTACGAGCAGTAACAGAATACTACATAAGTACTGCAAAGGAGATAGAAATCAATATGACTCTGGTAAAATATGTGTAGTAAAACTCCACATTTAACCATTGCCTTACATGTTTTTTACCTCTACTGTATAAATAGCTCTTTCCAGTTATATTACTAAAACTGGTTTGGCATTTGTGTGTACATGTTGTGTTTTGATAATGTTGTCACTGGTGTTTCACACTCACCACACAGCCTTACCAGACAAAACGTTTTACAGTAAGTCAGTGAACACAATTACTGTGGTGTAATTTACCGCTCAGTTTACGTATCCAATTCCAACAAAACAAACAGGAATAGTTTATGTAGTTAATATAGTCTGCACAACCACTTGCCCAAAATACCTCGGTCTCACAAAATCAGAAGCATCTTCAAGGCCAAACAAATCAGACTTCACCTACTGAGTAAACAAGCGGTATGAACTGCTAACCTCTGAACAACAGCTCCCTCTTTAGATTATCATTTTTTGACAAGGTCTCCAAAATAAAAATATAATCACCATGTTTTGGTGTGCACAGAATCCATTATGTGTATAGCCAGTAAAAGACAGAAGAGGACAGAGACATTACCTTATGCTCATTATGAATTAATAATGTCACCGTTCTGTCATCATGACTAAAATGTTTCCAGAGGCAGTCTGGAAATAAATAAATGCAAATAGGCCATTCACTGTTATTATTGGATCAAACTCTAAAGGACTGGAAAACTTTGGGATTTGATGAAAAGGACAGAAGTGGAGTGACAAAGGAAAATAAAGATATTAATCCAAGTTGGAAAGCTGCTTTGAAAGACAACAGAAAGTCATTTACCATCCACAACAGTCTGCAAAAACGTATTTATTTTAAGTGATGCAATCATCACTTCAGGATAATTTCCTCACTAAAAGTTACCTGAATGTGTGTGTTTTTATGTATCAGATAACAAGTCTGTACCATGCACTAACAGAAAAACTTTGTGTTTATCTTGCTCTGTGCGTGTGTGTGTGTGTGTGTGTGTATATGAGTGCACAGACCACACAGGCAGGTTGTCTGCAGTATGAAAGGAAGTCTGCTCTCTGACACCACAGTCAGACTGCCATAACTCATAAGAACCACAAAACACATAATACCTGCACACTAGATACTGTATGTGGATGATGTGTCCAATCATGGACAGAAATGCCTAAGTGAACACGCACTTTAGAACATGCAACAGATGGACACGGACACACACACACAAAATGTCACCAAATAAAGTCCAGACTGGCTGCCTTGAATCCCCTCCACTGCATAATTTACAATGACTGTCTGACCTGTTTTTGACAATATTGGAGGAAACCTCCAGACCATTATTCATGCCTGGGCAAAATCCCGAGTCAGGGATTTATATTTTTATATATTAGTGCAAAACAGTATGCTAGGTGGAAAAAAAAGTCTTTTCAGCTCTAGGCTGCTTGTTTGTTGCTTCAAACGATTTCCAAGAAAATAACATGCAAATCAGCTACAAAAAGCTTAGACAATAGACGAGTAATGTGTTGGAAGTCAATCATATGGACTGGTAAACAGAGCTGCACACTTGGATGTGGAGTACTAACAACAATTTTGTCTTACAAGTCCTCACACGATTAACATTTCGAACATGTCATGTTTGATGTATAATGTATGCATCAATTGTAGTGACATAATGCGTTGCCCGTCCATATTTTATGAAACATTTAGTGATGCAGACTACAGGTATAAGTAACAGGATCTCTATCACACCAGGCAGTGTGATATTTTACACAAGGACACAATATAAAATTGTCATATGTCCAACCAATTGTGTCAGAGGTAGAATTCTGGCTTAATTACACACATGAGATTGATTAATAAACCTAGGTACTAAAACACAGCAACAACTGAGGATTTCACAGGCACATCATTCTTCAAGATTTTACTGAGGTTAAGACGACAACTCTTAACACAGGTCACAGTAAACCTGACACTGTCGACAAGAATCGATAATTTCCTTTGACATCCATTACACCTCTCCTCAAATTACTCCAGTGGCTTTCACTGCAAGCTTAAATTGACTTCTAATTTTTTTTTTTTTTTTGCTTGTTTATAAAGCACTGAATGGTCCAAAAATGTTTCCTTATAAGACAAGCTAAAAAAACTATGAACCACACACACCCTTTTAGGCCATGTGGCTCACCTCTTTACTGATCTCAAGGTCAGTTCAATGTCTCGTGTAGATTTTCTTGTTTTCTGCTACTTTTCAAAGAAAAAAAAAGTCAGGCGATTTCTTAGGTGCTTGTTATGACTCCTTAACTGTAAAATGTATTTTCTTTCTTAGAAAGTCGAAACCGACACACTCACAATGACAAAACTCAGGGGAGAGAGAGAAGGCAGCTGATCCATGGTGAGATCTGGACAGATGTGGAGGATGAGCGCCACAGCAGAAGGTGCTTGAACAAACTGGGGCCATGCATCAACTCGGAAGATTACCTATGCTAAAATCTGGAAGTTGAAACCAGCGAGAGTCATATTTCTGATTCAATCAGTGTATAATTTTCCCCAACCTGTACAGTTGCGGTCTTGTAGAAACTCTGGTATGCCCGCTGTGTCTGGCAAGAGGTTTCCTAGAGCACATCCTAGGCTGCTGCCCCAAGGCCCTGCGAAAGGGGAGGTATACGTGGCGCCACAACCAGGTGCTGAAGGCAGGAGCGGATGCCATCTTCACTGGAATGCAACAGAGTAAACATCAGGCCCCAGCAAGGCACAACATCGCCTTTGTCAGGTAAGTGGACAGAAGAAGACCCCAACTGGCCTGCTAGCCTTGACCTGTGACTGGCAGCTGTAGGTGGACCTGGGGAGGCAGCTAAAGTTTCTGGAGTGTATTGCCACAACCACATTCAGGCCAGTCATTGGTCTTAACTTCTGACTCCTCTCCAAGCAAATGGTGTTTTTGAAACTTGCATCACCCCCTAGTAAGACCGAATTGAGGAGGCGCACGAGTGGAAGGAGGCAAAGTACCTGGAGCTTGTCGAGAACTGCACAGGAAATGGGTGCAAGGCCCATGGTAAGCCCATTGAGGTAGCCTGCAGGGGATTCCCTGGGCAGTCTCTGAATCATGCACTCAGACTCCTTGGTATCAGAGGGTGATATGAGAGAAAAGCCACCATGAACATCAGTGAAGCTGCAGGTGGTTGTGGAAGGGGGACCCATGGTGTGGGGTGTTGCTTGGACACAAGCCGGGGACTGATCATCCTCAGCTGGGTTGCACAGATATGGGTGTCTGAAGATCAAAGACCCAAAACACCCGATGACCCAGGGTTCTTCACTGACGATGACAATGTGTTCAAGCTGCCCATGTAGGCGAATGGTGTTTCCTATCCGTGAAAAAAACACACTAACATGGGCAAAAAGCACAGGGTATTTTATACCGAAGGTAATCAAGAGAACACGCTTCTGGGTTGCATTTTGTTGTTCCTTTTCAAAGGCACTTATCTTTTTAAATTATAAGCAAGCAAAGTTGCTGTACCTGTTTGTAACAATAACTCAGTTCTCGGGAAAAGTAGTCGGAGCACTGACTAAATGAGATGATAGAGGGAAGAAAGGGAGGTGATGATTCTGCCTACTGAGAGACAGATTTTCTAAGCCACTCACAGATGTACAAGTTTTTGTTGGGGGGGTTTTTTTTTTTTTTTTTGCACCCTGCAGTTGAGCAGCCTGGATGATCAGTTTGCCTAACATCATGCATATTTGTTTAAAGACACAGTTATAATAGTCCAACATAGTTTCTGCATTCAAATACTCTTGCACCACCCACTACCTACATATACTGGAAAAGAAGCTGAAATTCAGAATCATTTTGTAAACTGGATCATGCAAAATGAAATAGTACCTTCAAACAATATAGTTAAAAGCTCATTTAAATGTGTATATTAAACTTGACTGTATATGTAGGTATGCCAATACCCTCACATTGCTTCACTGTTTCCTTATTTTTCCTCCAAATTTAATGGCACAGCTCTTCTTTGCATCATCAGTTGGAACAGGGGCAAACAGGGCGTAACTTTACAGATGAAAGAAAGATGGAGAACGCAGGAGTCTGACTCGTGTGGGTGGGAGTGTTAAAAGCATTTTGGAGCCATTAACACCATTTTCTCCCCCTTCACAGCCTTTTAAAAGCAATGCAGTCTGACACTGTGTCTGTTTCAGAAATGTGTGCTTTGACTGTGTATCCGTCTCTAATAAAGAGTGAAATCATGCTGGATCAAGATGAGTCACCCTCACACTCCTCCCTTAAAGAAGTTGTCATTTTGCTCACTCTATCCCTCCATTATCTTTTTTTCTACCTCCTACTCTTCATTTCCCTCTCTCTCTCTCATGCAGATGTGAACATGCTTCCTTTTGTTCCATCCTTTGCAGGAGCATTCAGTTTTTCTCTTACATTTATTTTTCTTCTTCAGGACTTCCATCAAGCTCTCCTTCATTTGATTGATCCATCTCTGATCTCCTTAACTAACTGTTTTTTTAAACTTTCCTATTTCATTACATTTTTATAATTAATCTTACCTCTACTTTACAGTTGGTGCTGTTATTTAAAAACATAGTGCCTTTTTCTCTCGCCTATCTTTACCTAAGCCTCTTCACCTGCCTTTCTAATTTTACCTTTCCCTATATGGCCTTAACCCCAGATGCTAGTGTCTTGGCTTTGTTTCTGAATTTATTCTTATCTTTTCATCCTATGCAAACTGTCTAAGACAATCACATATGGACTGATAATGAGATGAGATTCAGGTCAGTAGTAAGAGTAGTCAACAGTCATCTGTCATTGGCTAAGGTGCTGTCTCTGTCTCTGCTCTGTTCTAGAGTGTGTCTGTGTCAAGTCTCCAATCCACCCTGTTGTCCAGGTGTAAACCTAGATATTTGTGAGTTGGCTCCACTTCAATGTCTGCACCAGAGATGTTGAGTGGATAAGGAGGAGGCTAAGACCTTCAAAAATCCACTACCATCTTCTTGGTTTTAGAGCTATTCAGTAGGAGTCCAGTCACTGAAGGCTTTTATCAAGCCCCTGTAGTCCTCTTCCTATCCAATCCTGATAGATGCAACAATCACAGTATAACTGGAATACTTCCGAATGTGGCAACACTCAAAATTGTACTTAAAATCTGCTGTGTACAGTGTGTACAGGAACACAGCCAAAACAGTCCCCTGTGCTGTTCAAAACTCTACTAGAGGTGCAGTTTTCCAGTCTGACGAACGCTGGCTTTTCTGTCAGGTAATCTGTGATCAGGAAAACAAAGGAGGGGTCCAACCCCATCCCTTTGAGCTTGTCTTTAAAGATGACTTGCTTGGATGGTATTGAATGCACCTGAAAAGTGCAAGAAAATAATTGTCACATAACTTTGCCAGATGAGAGAAACCATGGTGAAGCATGTAGAGGCCAGCATCATCCACAACAATATGTTCTCTGTACAAGCAAACTGAAAAGGATCTATTGTTTTTTTACCTCAAGTCTCAGTAGAGATGACGATCCTGTACAGCAAGTAAAATACCTTATAAAATTTGTCAATTTAGTCAATATTTGATTAATTGAATGAAATGGTTCTTAAGTGCTGAATATGCACTGACCTTATCCAACCATAAAAGCACCACCTGCCTCCACTCACAGTGTTCTACAGTTGTTGAGCTGTTTTGTCAGGATGCATCCGTCTGCCTGGTTTGCTGGGTTCATTTTTACTAATGGAGCATATTGGTGACAGAAACCATGAGCTAAATCTGACTTGGCTACAGAGCGTACTAAGATTGGCACACAGAGCTACATTGCAGATACACTGCAGACAAAATTTGTGATGAATTTGCAGCCAAACATATTCCATCAAGGCTTTTCAAGAAACATCTGAAGACTTAAATGCATTTAAATAATAAAACAAATTGCAAAAAACTCAAAGATTTGAGGCAGGGCAAGGCCATTGCAACACTTTTGCATTCCTCAAGACAGACAATCGAGAAGAGCTACTCTGTCTACACTCCACTGCTCTGCTGATGCAATACTGATGATACACATGAAAGTCAAAAGTCAATAGTATTTTACACTGGAGCACACACACACAGAAAAGCAGATATATGTACTACCCAAAAAGAATACGGCTGCACACATTCGTTTATTAAAATATTCTCTATGTGACTGCAGACATTGGAAAATGTTTCCTGTGAACACCATTTAGGAATAGTAATTATTGCTGTTCAAATTTTTAAGTAAGGCTGTCGATTATTTGAGAAGTTATAACTTTAAATTTCCAATTAAGAACCCAAAATACACCAACACACTGCTAATCAGATGGATCAGTGTCATGATTTTCACTTCTGCTTGAAGAGTATTAAGTCAGTAGGACATGCAAAGGGTAAAGCTGGGCCAAGCTAAGCACATTTAACCACACCCACAAGGCAAACTACCTCAAATGTTTCGTTTTTTTGTGCTTAGACCATAAATTTGAATTCAAATTGGTCACTATAGTTCAAATATATTGATGTTTTCCGCCCTCACGTTCATGTTCACATAATAATGAGCCCACCATATATTCAACAGACTCATAGGACTATTTGCATGAATTGTGGCACAAGCAAACAAAGAACGCACTTGACTCAGTAACATATTTTAGATGCTCTGGATGAAGGCTCGGGGCAGGTGGAAACATGGTGAGATTAAAAGGCATGAATCCCTCGATGGGTTGCAGTTTTTCTTACAACTTATTTTGCATCTCTTTAGAAATAATGTGCTCTCTATTTCAAGACACTGTGACCACTTGGTGACAGAGGAAACAGGCCAGAGCAGATCGACAGCAAACGGATGTCCTACTGTATGCTGGGAGGTGCAGAATCACACCACCATACAGTAAATAAACTTCTGAGAGCGGCTTATGTCAAAATAGCTTTTTGAGGAAATAACACATTTAGGGCTGCTGAAATCCTGGGAGAACAATTACCTAGTGTGAGAAAGTTCAGTGATATTAGAAACCAGCAGCACATCGTGAAAACTGGGGGTTTTTTTGCCACAGGAGGGAAGGATAAACCACTGTGAAATTCATAAAGAACACAGCCTCTGCTCCATGATGCAGAATCATATGTAGGATAACAGTAACGCACACTGCAATTATATGGATTATAACTGTGGATTTTCTTTCTTCTTTGGGGTTTATTTGTGACACATTCATGTGTGCCAAATTAAACGGTATCTGCACACACATGGTCTGAATCAGCAGGCATTCGCTGCTTGATTCTTACTGACACGTCCCCGACTGTTCTCCTCCCACATAAATGAAGCCAAACTCAGTGAGTCATCAAAAAAAAAACAAAAAAAAACTCATCGGATACAGGTGAGAGAAAAAGGCCAATGAAAGTGCTGCTTTTTTGGTTCAACATCCCCAACAAACATAACAGCAAAGCCCTGCACCTTCACTACAGATCAACATACTGATCAAGATACTGTGTTTCAAAAATCCACTGAAAACTGAGTGTTGCTGGCCACAGAAAAGACTGCTGAGATTCATTTGCATAAAAGAGCTGCATATTTACAGGCTTTAAAATTGACTGTGAATGATCTATTGTTTCTTCGAAGCATTTGGTGAGCTAATGTTTGATGGGACGCTAAAATTGTCGCATCTGCTCTGAGACACAAAGATTGGGTCACTTTGCATATGCCAGCCAGCTACAAACCACAGACTCTTTTTGTTGTCTGAGTATGTGTATCATCACCAATATAGTGTGCATGTGTGGTTGTGTGAGCGTGTGCATGTGATCTGTGGTTTGTCTAAGGGCCGCGGTCATAAATCCGCCTAGCCGTAATCACAGTGATTTGCAGGTTCAGAGAAACCATAAACATCGGCGCTGTGCGGCCCGCTGCCCTCAGACGAGGTTGAATTAAGTGGTGAGCACACAGCTGTGTGTTTTCGTGAGTGCCAAGTGTGTGTGCGTATCCCCCTGCTTGATCGTGTGCATGAATTTGCTCAAGGGCATCCCGTGCTGGAGATGAGAGCTGATTTGCCGGGGGTCTGTGGGGGTCATTAATCTACATTGCTCCATTGGCTGTGACGGCAGGGGGGAGGGGTTACTGCAGCTGGTCAGTTAGCTGCTGTCAGCTTTCTAAACTGGAACATTCTTCAACATTAGAGTGCAGAGGATCACTGGGGCCAATCTGGAGTCACTAAAACACTAGATTTCTCTGTCCTGTCCCTTTTAGTTTCTCGCTGTTTTTTTTATTAGGCAGCACATTCTCCTAACTATTTATTTATTGTACTTTAGATGTAATAATTTAGGTCCCAAAAATGGCTTTATTCATGTTTATTGTCTCATGAGCACTCTCATGGCACTTGCACCCCCCATCAGTTTGACAACAAACTAGAATGAAGAAAATGCCACGTTTGATGATATTTTAAAGGTATTTTAAATAACTGGGTAAAGTATAGTAGTATGCAGTAACTGCATATTATGCTGCAGTAGTATTTCTTAGGTTTATGCTCAATTTGTAGAAGCACATTTTACCATCCTCTGATCATTAACAGAGGTAGCTGCTTCTTCACAAATACAGAGAACAGACATAAAATTAGTCCATCAAAGTGTATTTGGGTTGCCAAAGGACAAGTAAGATGGTAAACAGCAAATAAATAAAATAGACCATAAAAATAAGAGAAACAAACATATAAAAACCAAAGTAAGGGTGCCAGAAAAGTAGTAAATTAATGTTGTGTTTGCAAGAGTTAGTTTGAAATGCAGCATGGGTCATTTACAAGTACATATGTAATAGTTTGTGTGTTTACTTGTGCTATACATACACAATGTTCACACACCAAACAAGGTACAGTATGTGTGTGAACATGATGATGGGAATGAGGCTGTGGACTAGTATTTTTCCCTCCTCCCAACACTTTCCTCTTTTATAGGAGGAAGGATAGACAGTCCAATTTCCCAAAAGATTGTTTTTTGGTTTCTATAGGATCCTACAGTCCCAGACAGAGGTTCACATGATTTAGTACTAACTCAATAAGAAATAATGCGAGAAAGAAGGCACACAAGAGTTTCTTGCATGGTTGGAGCACAAATTACCCCTAAATCTGTAGACACACACACACAGTATCAGCGGACAGACAGTATGTGCGGCCACAGGTTGAAATGTGATTGATTCGGACTGAAGGCCTCATGTAAAATCAATGCAGTAAAGAACTTTTAGATGATGTGTGCGGCCAGTGATGGTGACATCGATCCAGCATGAGAAAAACATTGCAAATAGCTCCGTGAAACTTCAATATGTGGGACAGAAGTGGCTGTCGCCGTCATGGATCTCTAAACGGCACCACAGTTACAGAAAATACAGGGTAGAAGAAAGCAACTGAGCACAGAGAAATTGTTCCCACATATTTTTGACTCGGTTTTCAAAATGCATTTTAGATGATGTGACTAAAACTCCAAAGTGAGACTATCAGAAATCAAAGCTTGTGGGTTCAATATTCTTCTCACTTTGACAGGCTGACTGAAATTATATCTTTGACTCTTATAATACCCCAAACATCAAAAATATTAATACAGAAAAAAAACACGACCACGGCTTTACTTTAAAAAGCCTTTGGACAAAGGATAAAAAGAACTCAGAGCAAGATGTTATTCCTAAATTCATATGTACTTGTGTAATTGAAACGAGTGGGTACAAAACAGTACCCTGGTGCTAAGTGATCTTTGCAACAGCCCAGACCATCTGCTGAGCATCTGTACTAAATGAAAATGATTTTGCAAAGACAGCAATTCCGGTAGTACTGAAAAGTACAAAAACTGCTGAAGCTGACTTTAAAAGGATGCTGGGCAAAGTGCAGAAACCTCTAACCAAATATTTTCAAGTTGTTGTGTGAGAGCCAAGATTGTTTTTTCTGTTGTTAAAGATGCAGAACTGAAAGGAGAAAGTGACCTGAGTGTTTTTTTTAATTCAGTTGAGAGGAGAAGCTCGTTAGCATCCTTTACAAAGCCCTCTGATTGTGGGAAATCAGAACATATAATTCAAAAGATTTTGAACACACATCACCGGAAACCTTCCAAACTTAGTGTTAGGCTTAGATGTTAAACCTGAGCAACTGACGTGTTTAGAGGACATAAAACTAGTTCAAATCCTTCAGTGCTGCAAGAGGGGTTCAAGTTTATTGACAGAATACAAAATCAATTTCCACCTTCCCTGTTTTACTGGGAGGACCTCTTCACATACAATGTTTTAGAGGCTTTAACAGAAATCAAGTTCACACTGACATGTACCAACTGAAACAAACAGCCATATACTGTACTGACAGATTAAGTCTGACACTGACAAAAGCTTTTGCCGCGTTCTACTTACATGAACTAACTCTCAGTCACATAAATAAAGGCCTTAGAACCCCAAACCAAAAACTCACTTGACTACTTTCTGTCAAGGTTTATTTTAAGTTTGGGTTATATATGTATACTAGGACTTGTATGAGTATCAGAGCTGATCCCAAACTCAAACAAAGTCCTATTGTGAACCCAATTGCAGCTGATACCAGCTCTCACACAGGTGTTCTGCACTTCACACTTCCTGTGCATGCCAAACTGCATCCTGTACACCAAAAATGATGAAGAGACTGTCTGGCAGCTTCAGGATTCATCCTTATCCTTTTACCCTGTGGAGCTGACTCCTAATTCCTCCTAACTATGGAGAGGCTCGTTGCTGTAGTTTGAAGAAAAAGCAACTACTGGTATAGACAGACACAGACCCACACCAAGAACAGATGATACAGAAACAATGATACAACAATATCTTTCAGCTTCCGGGAGATCATGGATTAGTGAGCAGAGATAGAAAATTATAAAACATGATGACATGTTAAGAGCATGTTGGCCCATTCAGTCAACACATTAGATCACGTATCACCAGATACTAATCAACTGCCATTTCATCATCATCTCAAGGGTTGCCAGCTACAATGTTAGACTATAATGTGACACTAACCCTGAAAACTGACTCACTTTTCAATTCATTTCTATTGATTCTAGTCCTGAAATAACTCTAAAATACTGGACAACTGCATAGTACACATAATATCATATTGATCATAAAGAAAATAATAGACTGATCCATTTTAACAAGTCAGCAATCTCATATACTGTCTAAGAGACAGCATGAAGCCTTGAAGGAATCCTGTCCGACATCAAGCAATAATACAATAATCCCTTTAGTCTGCAGAGAGATCATGGATTAGAGCAGGAAAAAGAAAGCAAGAGACAGTGACACAGGAAGTGAGGGTTTGAGAAGTAAAGCCACAAAAGAGAGAAAGGGAGAAGTTGTAAAAAGAAAAAGCAAGGGAGGAGAGGAGAAATGGTGAGAAAAAATGTAAAAAGATGCCGAAAGAAGAGGAAAGTGGAATGATAAGAAAACAAAGCAGAGAACAGAGAGGAAAAGAGTTGAAGAACAAAAGGACATAAGAGCAGAATGAAGCGGGAGAGAACAGAAGCGAGACGAGGCAAAGAGAGGAAAAAGAGCAGGAAATTCCCCTGTGTGCATGTGTCTCCTGACAGGATCGCAGATCAGAAAGACGACTGACCTTGTGGTCATCTGTCAGCCCCTCTGACTCTGCTGGAGGCAGGATATCTCTCTGAGGGAATTGACACACTTGAACACACAACCCATTGTATAGTACAGCTGCATAATTCTGGGTAAAACATAACTTTTTTTTTTCACTCAGACTTGAGATCATGGTTTTCCCTTCAGAATGCTTGAGCAATGTATTTTTCCTTTTATGTATATTAGATGTCCTCACAAAGACAAATAACAGAGGTAAGTTAATACCCATAGCCATTCGACACAAACCCATGAGTGTGAAGTGAGGTTGCAATGTTCTCCTCCCTCATCTCTGCACAGCTGACTGATCACGATGTGAAGCTGGAATGGAGGACTGCTAGTTTCAGAAGGTTACAGAAAATGGTCAAGGCAGACCCCTGCTCAACATCAGAAAGGTGCACACGGAAAATTGCACAGGACAGTGAACTGAGATACTGAAGTGAAAATACAGTGTGGGCTCCTACTCCAACACATAAAAATAAAGGAAATCGTAATTGTAAACAAAATGGCCTCATATTAATAAAGGCATACTGCAAAGTACATACTAATACAATTGACACTGACCTACCATGAGGGCACAACTAGCATGACAAAGCACCCGAATGTTGTAAGCTACAGCTAAGCTATTGTTTAATGGTGTAAAAAACACAAGCTTATATTAGCAAAGCAAATTTAGCTAATGACTGTTGTCCAGTTTGCTTTAATTGTTTAAATCAGGTTTGTGACAATTGGGTTTAATTTATACAACATTTTAGATGTCAGCTTTACCTTTTCACATCCATTAGGTTTTAATGTAGTGACCTGTCTGGTTTAAATGGGTGTGTTGATGATTTAAAGCTTCAAATTAATTCTTGCATTTCTTTGGTAGATGTTGTTTGTCAACATTTTATTTTACTAAATAAAAATATTTACAGGGAGATAAAGACATTTTATAAAAGGTCTTTTGCACAGATATGAATAAAGATGTGTCTTGTCCCTTTAATACACAGTGTAAAAACCACAGATTCAAACAGTAATGACAAATGACAGAAAGGCGCATGAGTATTGTTTGGAATAGCTGCAACTCACGAATCTTCAAAATTCAACACATGAATTATGTGGGCACACCTGGAGTTAAATCAATGGCTTTCATAATAGTTCAGTTTATCAGTAACTTCATCCCCAAGCATCACAGCCAGTAGCATCATCAACCACATGTAACACAAAGCAATAAAGGTGAAGAAACGTGATAAAGCCACGATTCAAAACCATCTGTCATAACTTTCAAAAATGCGCTCATGAAGCACCTGGTCCTGTGTGAAAGGTGTCGTGATAAACATCATGCGTGTGCAGTGTCTGTTGGTACTCACGGGTAAACTGAAGAACAGGTGAGGAAATAACACACGTCTCCTCAGTCTCTTCGCTCTCAGAAAGCTGATATGTTCACCTACAATGACTTTATATTTTATTTTGTAGCTTTGCTAACAAGCTAAGCTGCTAACACATTGACTGCTATGCTAATGTCGCTAACACGCTAATCCCGATTAGCATTACAACGTTTACAAAGTGCTTCGAAGAGGGAACTTAAAAGTAGTAAACGGTCACCACAGTGTATCTGCAATAAATCCTCATGCAAGTGCTTTAACTTTGCCTTAGGCGATAAGACAATCGCGACAATAGCTGTACACGATAAACTCAACTTCCACCTGCAGCGTTAACTGCTATTCCCCGCCCCCCACACCTTTAAATGACAGGTGTGACAACCAATCCAATCAGCGAAAAGTCAGGCTACACGCCCATTTGTTTTCTAACGTTTAACCCATAAACATTTTTCTTACAGACATTTTGTTTATAACACACAACAAACTAAATCACACCAAGTGGTTTCAAAGAACATTTGAAAGAATATTTAATAATTTCTTTATAAATGTACAAATTTAGACCAAACTTCATAAAAAAAAAATCACGTTTTTATTAGAACTACTTTGTAAAGAGAAAAACGTCCCTTGGTGTCCATCACTTTAATGGCTTGAGAAGGTGCCTTGGCTTTTTAAACAACACTGCATAAGAGCACAAAAAACTATTATAATACTGGAAACCTTTTCACTGTCACCATTACACCCTTGTTATTCGCAGCTGTCAGTGCCGCTCACTCAAAAATAATGCCAGAATATTTGAGCCTTTCATTTTTTCAGTGTGGGCAAAAATGCTGTGCAATTATTTTAATGTTCTTTGGGAATCATCTATTGTTATTAGCAGATGCAGGGCATTTCCACTCTGACTGAGGCAGCTGACCACTTGAACAGTGCCTTATTAAAATCTATATCCTCGTCCAGGGTGACAAAGCTGCCATAAGGTAAGGTCCAATAAGGGCTGATGGTATCAGAGAAATTAATATTGGTAATTCTGGGTAGTGCTACAGAACGTGCCCTTTGAGACGGCGGCATTTATTCTCCAACTGGAAATTCTGATACAAATGTCAGATCGCTCTGGTGAGATAAAATAAATGTGTGATCAGCATATAATAAATATAACTAAAAAACACAAACACAGCATATCATAAAAATGACTACAATGCTAGACTTTGCAGGTGTAATTTGTTGAGACCATTGCTTTTTTCTAAACACAGAATTGTGACAGACTGGAATTTAAGTGTTACTACGAAAATAACCTACTATAGCTCAAATCAAAACTTTGGCCAATGTGCTAACCATATTGAATCCAATTCAAAATTCAATGTCAGCATGTATTTCATCATTAACACACTGTACAAATTAGACAGAAAAAGACAAGAGCAGTTTTTGGACAACCGTGCAGCTGTATGGCTGAAAAGATAGAAATACATACATATTTTTATATAGAGGGTATTACTGCATTTAATAAGAAATTCCCACAATATATACTTTACCATTTACTGAGCAAATGGGGGTCAGTGATTCTGGCCCTCATGTCAATCAAACCTACTGGCAACCAGGTGTACCCCATGTGTCCTTTTTAACATTTGACCTTTCTGTAAGTGATGTTCCCCATCTCAGTCCACACCTCCTCCACACTGCTGCACTGCAGCGTATTTCCAGCATTTTCCGTCTTCAGCCTAAGTATCCTGCAGGTGGTGTTAGCTTCTCCTCTCACTTACCAGCCTTGAAAGCCCTCTGCTGAGGTGGGACATCTTTTGCAGTCCACAGTGTTTATTGGGGAAACAGCACAGTGAGGTTTAGGATTCACACATTGAAGCCATTGGAAGCATTAGGAGAGACCAGAGGTGTCATCACCTGGTGCCCCAGAGGCAAGATTCCAGTCCTGGACCTAAAAAATCCTCAAAATCCTGACTCACTCAAAAACACACAACACACATGGTTTGTGATGGAGAAAAAAAAAAATCTGTTTAGAGTGCGCATCTGCTCATATCCTACTGTGGGCACATTAACAACTAAATCCTGTACTTAGTCCAGCTGACATAACATGCAGCTGGCTGTGGCTCATCTGAGGTTCCTGTGGTTCTTTAACAAAAATGCACCAGCAGTGATTAACATTTTATACCCAGAAACCCAAATGAGAAATGTGGCCTCATGATGGAGCCTTGAACATCTTATCACTTTTGTTTCATAAGGACCCGGCAGATGCTGGCCCAGTTAGCTTGCTGGATTCCAAAAGTTCAAATACCGGGCTGAGATGTATGGGACAGGCTGTGTAAGGACAGACTAAATGTTTATAAATGAGATGGAGTGATTACATTATCGACAGGATAGGAAAACAAATGAAAGGCCCTTAGTTTTTCTGTTTATATCCTTATGTTTTTTTGTATTTATTATGACTAAATTTTACAAATATGTGAGTTATCAGATAGAAAATGAAATGTTTTTTGTCTCACACAGGCAAGTATCAGACAAATACTGTATTACTCTGTTTTCTTACACAGTAATAGTAAAGTCAGTGGTAGATGTTATAGAAGAATGAGTGGAGGAACCAGTGAGAGAATGTAGTGAGGGTCAAGGAGAAAATAAAGTTTGGAGAAAAGATAAGGAACTGATGATGGAGAGCAGAGGGGAAGGATTTGAACACAGGAAAGACAAAATGTTTTTGCCTTAAAACTGGTGATTTTTAAGATTAGACATTGTGTTTTGCTATCTACTGTATGTGGCTCGGTTTTAGTGTGGGTTCTAAGGCTGTTGGCAGATTTTAAGATTTTTGAGGTGAACAGTTTTGTCAGTTGTACTATAGGTCTGTGACATGTGCTGCATTAAAATCATTGTCCTGAAACTGACTCATAATGTGTGGGTTTGTGATCAAAAATTCAGACAAACATCTCCCTAGAGCAGCGACTAAGCGTCATCAGGGTCAGAATGATATCACAATTGTTTCTCAAAACCGGCATGCTAATTTATGATTTAACACAAACCCTGTAAACAAATCACCTTGGAAACAAGCCCTCAGCAAAGCAAATTCAGTTTGCTGCAGTGCTGATGTTAATTTTCCCCATCTGCCTACAGTATTGGTAGTCATCAAAACTTAAGGAAGAGTTGTGAAACAACACTTGCTTTTTAATCCAATTTTTTTCAGTGTATGAGTTTTAAAGCTTCTTGAAAATTGTTAACAGCTCAGGAACAAATAATCTGCTTTTAGAGTTTTCAACTTAAACTTGGGCTGTATAACTGGTGACCTGTCAGGGTGTACCCCTGTCACTCTATAAGCGGTTCTAAGTAATGGATGGAAGGATTCGGGAAGTATAATACAGCAATAGTCAACCAATATAGTGTGTGTGCAGTTCTGTAATCATGTATATTATAGGTGAAGGTCAAAGGGTGTTTTTCTGTTTATCTGATGCTATTTATGATTGTAGAAAAGGCGAAGAATAAAGTGACTGTAGGCCCAGTACTGAAAATAGTGGAGTATTACTTGAACGTATATTTTCTATCTGCTCCCTTTCTTTACACTCTGCCCTCCAGTTCATGTTTCCATAAATCACCCACCACTTGTCCTAACCCTCTTCATCCATTTACCTTTAACCCTTACTTTCCTGTCTGTGCTGTCCTCATTTTCCTGTTTCTGTACAATTTTCTAAAACAGATTTATGGCCTTTTTTCTCACTCTCTCATTCGCTGCCTTAGCTCTGTCTCTCTCTGCCTCCATCCCTTTGTCTCTCCTTCATTCTCTGACCCAGAGGGCCGTGTTTCACTAAAATCCAATCCTCTCTCTCTCTTTTTTTAAACCTGCTGTTCCATTTCACTCCCATTTTGTCACACTGCAGTGCACACACAATGCCCACTCTTCCCTCATTTCAACCCTTGTCTCTGTTTCTGCAAACACACACACAAATTCTGAGAAGAGTGTACGCACACATCCAATCATTTGCAGAACTGCATAAACAAATATGAAATAGAGGCCAATCCAGAAATAAAGATTGAATTAAGCCACAACCAAATTTGATGCTCCTGGCTGGATTCATACACACAAACATACATGACACACCTTACACACCTCGCTCCCTCCCTTAGCTCTGTGGTCATCCATCACAGCTTCACTAACTCAACCTCAGCTCACCAAAAGTTCAGGGATTAACTGAGTGCTTGTGCATGTGTGTGTGAGCTTTGGGAACAGACACGGATGTCTTTAATGCCTGTAAAGTCCATTTCAGCAAACTGAGAGAGAGAACGGAGTGAACTGTGATCTGTACTGTTAACTGCTGAACAGTTGTGACCACTGATAGTGGCGGAGGAGGTTCGGCCCAGCTCAGAAACACACCTGTTCCAATACACACATACTGTACATCCCTCTGTTGGTGCTGTAGCAATATTAGTCTTGACTTCTACTCTAATTATACACACTAGCTAAAATTAAGAGTTTCTCACTTAGCACGAGCATGCACATTTTAATGACCATCTCTCTACTAAACACTGTACCAATGATGACATTTACTATATTTCATCTTTATTTTGAATAAGGTACAAAAGTACACTGCAGCAAGAGAATGAGTCTTTTCGTAACAAGCTACTTAAATAAAATAACAAGGATTACTGATGCACACTTTTACAATAATCTATGAAATGCTGTGGAATAGTGTTTTAACTGAGGTATTAAAGCTTGTGACAGACTGAGAGTCAAGTAATAATATGTCTGTATGTTATTGAAGATGTTCCTACTGCACCATTCTGTTGTCTGGTCCATGGAAGACAAAGAATAAAGTTTTCATTTATGTATTAGTGTTATTAAACCAAAAAGCATATCACCACAAAGTCAATTATTCCCCAACTGTTTTCTTCCACTCTGGTCCTTTCCCTTGTGCTATAATATGCAAATGATAGTGACATAAAGTAACTGCATGTTAGGGTTTTTGGTCTCCAAGCTATGCTACTTAATTAGAAAATTATGGTGTCAATATCAGAGCCTGACATTTGGGAGCATTAACAATTTGTCGTGCATGCATTTTGCCACCATCAACTCTCCCTTGTATGACAATATTATCTTAACCTTAGGCTTAATGTGCTTCAAAAAAAGACTGTTGTTAGTGTCTCTATGTGTTTGCCCTCACCAAAGGGATGTTCTCTCACTGTTGTTTGAGAAAGAGAGCAGCCCCAGTCTGTATCCACTGGCTGGAGTTTGCTCCACAGGGTAAACAGATATGTGTGACCACCTTCACCCTATCTGAGCTGGTATACAGGGGCAGCCAGATACTCTCCTCTGATGCAGTGGACTCAGCTGCAGAGTTCTAGGATCAAGTACAGGACACAGTAACATTAATGAATGTGTACACAATTACTGCATATGTGCATTATTAGACTGATACATTTATAATAAGTGTTTCTCAGGTCCCCCACAAAAACTAATACATGACCAAATCTCCAAAGATCCACATATGAGGGCAGCTGTTTAGGATTCTGCCAGTGCTTGACAAATGCTGAACACATAAGCCCAATCAACCAGATTTGAGGGGTACTACAATATTCCAAGTGCAAAAACAATGAACTGATTAGTTACCGTATTTTCTGGACTATAAATTGCAGCTTTTAAAGTTCTCTGTTGGGATTTGAAACATGTCACCTTGGGGGGAAAGAAATTTCAATGGGCATCTTTAACCCTGTAGTGCTCAAATTAAGAAAAAATGAGAAAAAAAAATTGTCTAATCCAAACCCTAATTTTATATAGACAAAATAATTATTGCTACCCTAAAGGCAACAATATATTGCTGATTAAACACAAATACATACCTGCGGAACCCAGGCCATGTAGCAGGTTGGGACCACTGAAACACTGGGGGAGTCATGTTGATTCTCACACAGATGGACACCATCAAAACTACAACCCTCCAACTGTAAACCTCCAACCTGCAAATTGAGTACAAGACAAGAGATGAGGAGCAGAGACATATGTCAAATAGTGTAAATCATTGAAGAAATTAAGAAAAGACACAAAAACGATGCCAAGTATGTAAACAAAGTGAAATAGGGAACACAAGAAGAAATCATAAAATTGTGTCACCAGGTTATCTAGCATGTTATGCAACTAGTATGTGAGAGAGACAGTTATTGTAAGTAAATTCAGCTCAGTGACTCAGGGATTTTCCACGGTATGCAAGACAATAAAGGGAACTTTGGCGTCAAGTCAGACATACACAGATAACTACACAATCACCATAATCTGTGCAAGAAAAATAAGGAGAGTGAGTGAGAGACAAATCCCAAAAAAGCTGCATTGTGTGTGTGTGTGTGTGTCTGTCTGTGTGTGTAAGAGAGCTCATTGCTTCACAATTATCCCTCTTGTCTTTCTTTGTCAGATGCCTAAGTATTTCCCTTCCCTTCCCTCCCTGCAGCTGCAGCCTCTTTTTAAGCACCCACACCCTTCCCCTTTCTCTGTGTATATTTTAACTGAGTGTAATGTCATGTCCTGACAATTTTTATTGGCATGACAGAAAAAAAATAAATGCCTCAAAGACGATACCATTATATCATCCTTGAATCAGAGCATGAAAGAGAGAGAAATTAAAATTGAGTGTGGTGTTGTATATTGTGTGTCCTCCCAGTCCTTTAATTGTTTGAATTTCTTTCTGTCAAATGTATCAAAAAGCACTACAAACCTGCATCTGTATTCTAGTCTGTAAGTGTTTTACTCCATTGTTTTCCCATTATCACTCAGCCAGAGTCTGCTTTGTTTATAGTGCCAGTACTTTGCATCTGGATGTGAGCAGTAATTATCTGCTGTTTGCATGCATGATGTGTACATGTTTCTTGTTATTCTACCTTGACTTGTAGCTTGGCGTGTGCAATGGGACCCCTCCATGATGACACAAACACCAGATTATCCATAGAACAACCCATGGACCTAAAAATCACAAAAAGATGTTGTGAACTTCAGGACACGCACTTGTTCTGTCTAGCATAAATGCATAAGCATTCAGTGTTACCTGGCGGTTTCCTGTCTCAGAGCATTGAGGAAGGTATCAGGGTGGAAGAGCTCAGCTAAGTCTAGAGTGTCTGACAGAAGAGCTTGTCTGCCTGCACGCTCCACCCAACTCTGTATACAGAGACAAACAGACACACATACACAGAGATGCACAGATAAATGAACCAAAAACTGAACAAATAACAAAAATAAACACTCCAAGATAACACCTAACTCAGGCATAATATCAGTTTCATGCATGAGTTAAGCAAAACATTTAGTGGATCAATGAAAGATAATGAGAATTCATTGTTTTCTTCAGTTTAAGTGGTACATTCTGACGCAAATAAAGATAGCTCTGATTTTTCAAAATGAATGCTCTAAATATTCACCCTTGTCTTATCATGAGTATTAGTACAGAAAATACACTCAAAGTATTTTGTTTGCTTCTTAAAACTTTATAGAAAACCTCAATCTGAGTGGCATAATCGTAATTTCTATAGAAGTAGGTGTGTATTTGTTAATTACACTTATAAATGGCTCAAACGAAACATAAAGTCAATAAGATGTGTGGCTAATAGCGTATTTAATGTCCTTATGTCCTTTTATCGCCACATCAACAAGCTGATAACACTGAAGCCCCAATTACCAGCTAATGGCAATACAGTACGTGCACTGACGCACACACACATTTGTGCAGCTATCTGTGAAGAGACTCATTGCCACAATGCATTCCATAATCCTTGACTTATCCATCACAATGAAATGCCTAACCTCAACCCCAACTCTAACCCTGACCGAAACTTAATTCTAACATTAGCTCTAAAACCAAGTGCTAACCCTCAAACAGGCTTTTGAAGAGTTGTGAGAAAGTGACGACCAGCCAAAATATCCTCACTCCTACAGTATACAGTAGTGTGGGGGTCCTCACAATACTGGCCACATGCACACATGCGCACACACACACACCCATACATACACACACGCACACGCTTGCATGCACAGAACATGCAGATTCCCATTTGAGTATGGATACTTTGGACAGTACACAGATATACACAGGCACACGTAAAGACAGGGATGTACAGTATGTGTGCAATACAGCCTTATCAAAAATGTTGCTCTAATCTGCTTTATTCAACATCTGCTTTGATAAGGTAAGCAGCCTCCTTCTGTGTCACTGCAAAAACTAGTTATTTTTGTCAAAGCCACAGCCCAGGACTTTTGATATCAAACAATACAATCTTAGTTCTCAGTTTGTACGTTTCGCTTTCGAGAAATGTTGCTGAGTGACAACAACTGATTCCACTGCTCTTTTACACATACAGCCAAGCTTATCAAGAAATAAGCCCATGGGGCTGCAGTGCACAGATGTATGTCTTGAGAGGTGACCTAAGATTTAAGTCTTGATCTATTCTAGCCCTTGCATTTGTATTTAAATTTTTTTTAACATGTAGACAGTTTTTGCTAAATTGCCATAGAAGCTCAAGATTTGGAGGTCAGCTAAAAAAAACTGCTGACAAACTGAGGCAGAATGAGCAAACATCTGATTCAATCTCTATTATAAATGGATTCCTTTTTAGCAACATGAGTCTACAATGGCTTTAGAGATAAACTGGGATCAACACTATGCCAAAAAAATATGCACTAATGCAAACCCATACCCCAATTGACCCAGGCCACAAGTTGGCAGACAAATGCACGTGTGCACACAACCATGCACAAGCAAACATGCACCAATTAAGACTTTTTTGGGTATAATCATTTAGCATTGGAGTGTTTTCAAGGTCGTCTTGTGTGTCTGGGGGCACTGCTGTGCCGTTAGCTCTTTATTCTTCTGCAGCTCCATGCAGCAGCAGCTTGGGCTGACTCCGCCTTTTTCGACTGATCGCTAACAGGACAGACTCACTGCTAACAGAGATATCACTCAGTGCTGATGAGCTGAATTAGACAGTTAAGGAGAGTTCATCCTTCAGACGGACACACACGAAGACAGATGGAGTGCAGGTAGCAGACAGATAGAAATGAGACAGGGCAGGCATACAGGGACATAAAAGTATACACACAAACACCTTAGGCAGGCAGGTCAGTAGACAGACAGACAGACAGAGGCAGCAAGGCTCACCCACACAAATAATGAAATTCATCAACTTCACAAAGCAATAAATCATTTCATAATGTGTGTGTGTGTGTGTGTGTGTGTGTGTGCATGTGTGCATTCTAGTCTGCCAGAGCATATTGAAGTAGGCGTACAGTCAGACACAGTCGAAAGAAGATGGAGAGGCGTTTCAGCCAGAACCTTTATTTCCTGGCACCAACCTAAGGCTGACACTCCTCTGAACCTCATGCTTTTATATAACATTCATTTTTTATTTATGAAGTGCTTTTGAAAACAACACCTGAATTTTTCTTTGGATAATTTTAGTAAAGGCATTGCACAGATCACTCATACATCATTGTAGTCTGAGCCATAACTACGTATTTAGTCTGGCCCTTGGACCCAGGGTCAGCTAAAGGACTATCTGTGCCAATGTTGATCTCCGCCTTATAACTGAACACATATGAGTTGTAAACAATGTGATTTGAAACAAAACAAATATGTAATACTCATCAGGTGGACAAAGCTCCTAGTAAGATATAAAAGCACAGTGGATTTAGATGGATCCCACAACCATTGCATTAATATGATTAGAAACCTCTAAGGCTTCTTAAGTCTTATTTCTTGGGGTGAGTTTTGTAACAGCTAGTGAGGTTGCCACCGAATGCCTTTACTACAAGTACACTAAAAGTTTTTCAGGTCCCCAGTAGAATCTCAGTCCCTGAAGGACTAATTAAATGTAAATATTTAATAATTAAATGAAAGAATGGTGCTTTTTAAAAACACTATGTAGAGTTTATTATGTCATCTGTTTAAAATGTCTCCAAAAGGTTCATTTAGTTGTGTATATCTTACTACATTCACACATATGGCATTTATGTGCCTATTTATTTATTTTTTGTCTGCGAGAAATGAAGACACTGATGAAGAAAGAGACTTCAGTATGTTCCTGTATGTATAGACATTCATGCATGTACATTACCTGTATAGCAAGAGTCCGTGATACTACAGCTCTGAGATACTGCATTGGCTCTTCTGGTCCCTCCCATTTATTTTGCCATGTTAAGGGACACTGAGACAGTGGGAAAGAGGTTTAGAGAAGAAGAGACATCATTTAGGGACATCATTTAAAAAATATATTTAAAAAAAAACACAAAATATCAGCGAGAAGGTAAAGCAAACCATGTTGTGTCAGTGTGGATACTGTAATCAGTAAGCTGCAGTCAGTGCTCCAATGTGGTCGACTGAACGTGGCTCTCTTTCACTCTGCAGCTGTCATTTGAGAGAGCCACAGCATGCAGGCCTGCAGATTCACTGAGCCATACTGAAGACATCCTTCAAGGGGAAGTAGTTAATGTCTGCCCAGAAAATCGCTACATTTGTCCCTGTGCTATTTTTAAAATGAGCTTCCTAAAACACTCTTAGAAGTCACTAAATTGTGGGGCCACCCTGATAACCTAGTGGTGTAAACTGTATACCATACGACCACAACATTCCCATCTCTCCCTATGTTTCCTGTCCCCTCTATCATCACCAAAGGAGCCACAGTCGATAAATTGTGCAAGCCAGGCAGATAAACCTGATAATACTGGATCCTGTTGTGTGACCTTGAAAGTATTCAGCATAAACATTTAAACACTGTGTGTCTACAACTAAAGGCTATACACTCTCCTAGGCTGCACCTCCACTGTGGTCCATCCAAAGACTGTACATAAAAATGGGTCCCACTAGACATATCCATGTTTTCTGTGAAGTTTTATATTTTGAGATACTGCATCAGAGTTACTGCATAAACACTGCACACATATTTTGTCACATTTAACTAAAATGCTGTTCCAAACCTCCACAGTGACAAAATACTCTTGCAAACACAAAAAAGGCAGTCTGTCTGACTCGTCATGCACTGTAAGTATTGTACATGGTACTGACTCACTGTTGTCTGTTTTTCCTTCCACCTGTGCCCTTTGTCTCACACTTTACAGGGTTGTTCAAAGCAGTAGCAGAACAAGTGTGATGCTTTTATATCGTGGCAAAACGTTTGGGTGAAATGCGGCGGACAGATATACAAAAGTCCATAACATTCAAACAGCCTATGATGGTTTGCTCCAACAATGACATCTTTCCAGATGCTAACTCAGTAGTTGTATTTGACTAATCTTAGCCATACCACAGCCACAGCAGTACAATTAGACAGCGCTTACTTTGAAATACATGGTTCATTTGGGAAGATACTAACAAATATAATTTGAGTGTTTATGTGGCAAAAAGAAAGGTTCCCTCAGTAGAGACATATTAACTCTTGAGCAGGTTGGATATTCCATGTTGCTTAAATCATTAAACAGATCAAACAACTGCTTTACACACACACATGCACAGATATGCACAGAAGGAGATTACGGACTAGGAACTTGTTATTCAAGTTCAGAAGTCATAATGGAGCTAAAAGGGACCTTGTATGTGTCTCAGCTGCAAGTCAGCCATTCAGTAGCTCTCCTGTTGTGTGTGTGTGTGTTTGTGTCACATTTTCTGTTTAGTGAGTTCATACTCAACCAGTGCTTCTACACATATTATCTCCTATTATCTCATGAGGGATGCACATGTAATTTTTGCATTGCAGCTCATTGTCAGAGCATTTAATTGGTGCTGTTTAGTTGGTCTCTATGGTGGCTTCCTACATGTTTCCAGTAGCTATTGGATATTGCTGGCAAAGTAACTGTGATGATAAAACAAAACAACAGTTAATATACTACAATTGACAGTAAATAATTCACAGATACCAGTGATTGTTATTGACCTTTAATCAGAAACCAATCTCTGCATCAGTCACTGTGTCTTGAAATTAATGATTTTTCCCCTGACTAAAGGGAGAGTGATACTTCTGTTCTGCAGCACTGCTTACCACTCTTCTGATGCTTGGGTGTTTTCCATGTATCCAATTATTTTTTATTGTACAGCTCAGAAAAAGGGGCAATGGAGCCGATCCCTCCAGGACTGTGCCAGTCCTATGTTTACAATATTACAACCCCAAATTGTCCATTTTTCAAAGATATAAATCCCAGCCTCAACACAAGCTCTTTCTGTTCCTCCTCTCTGGTTGTGGAAACCGGGCCAGTCTGCAATGGTTGGTTTAATGAAAATGTTGGGTTCTAATGCTATGATTTTAGCAGAAACAACAACCACTTATTAACTAATGTGGAAAGGTAATATAGGTGCTTATGGGTTTGCAATCATTTGTTTGGGTTGTTAAATGTATTTTATCTCTTAGACTAGAGGGGTAATGCTTTATCTGACAAATAACTGCATGGGATGGAATGATTGTGTTTAGTAAACTGAATGTTTTGTTTGAGCTGGTGGTATGGCCTAGCATTATTGTCTATTACTTAAACTTCATAATGTTACTACCAAAAGTGGATGGTCCTGGATGTAGAATATTTACCTCAATGTATATCTGTCAAATAAATTCTGCAATAAACTGTTTGTGACAAATTCTGGTATGAATGATTCTACATAAGTTAATACATTTATAAAAAATAATCAAAATAAATTAATATAAAAGAAAAAATCATTTAAGCTTTGTCACTGTGTATCTTTCTTCTTAAGGGGGGAGCATGTGGTTTGTCATTACTGTAACAGTGTTGCCAACTCGGTGTCACAAGGGTCATCAAGTTTCAAATTCTGCTGAAAGTAAATTTAGGATGTATCAAGAATTTTGCGGCATGAAAAATGTATAGCAGGAGGTGTTGCTGCTGCAGTTTTCCAGTGTTCCATAAATTTTTAAACCAAGGATACTTGGTTTGTTTGAGACAATGTGATTTAGGTCTGATATTTTCTTTTAGAAACACTTCTTCTCAGGAAGAAGCTACACTGAACCAATATTCTAGGTCATAGTTGTGATCTTAATTTATAAAACAGGCTATGACACAAATGTACAAAACTGCACTGCCCTGACTAACAAAATACATGTTTGATTATCCAGCAACTCATTGAAATGCTACACTTTGATTATGCACAAAACAATCATAGAGGATGCCTTAAAATGGGTTAAAAATGATCATCAAGGAAAAAGGCTGTGTATTGTATGCTACTTTGGGCAGTGGGAAGTGTTTTCTCGGTTGAATTCATAGCAAAGAAATAGTCAATTTGTAAACCAAGAATGGGAGTTAATTTGTTTACTGAGCAGTTATATCGGTCATAATGCACTGCAGGGTATCCTCATTCGACTGCTGAGTTTCTACATCAAAGCATTTCACGTTACAATATGGCACTGTATTATAGTCACTTAAGATGGACGTTACATAAACATAAACATTATTAATTTTTAAAATGTGTTGGGGATAATGTGTTAATATCTTATTAGTTTAACCATAAGCACTTTATATAGATTAATATAGAATAATACTGTAGATATGTAATTATAACCTAGAACTATAAGCAAAGCAACTTCATATACTGATAATACAATGTGTTATTGTTTCTGTTGACCAAATGTTGATTCTGAGCAGTAATTACTTATTGTAGTTGTGTTTTTGCACACATTTATCATATTATTATATATAAATATATTGAATATATATATATATATGTTTTTTATTGAGTCTTACCAAAGAGCCAACTATTGTACACAACTGTCAGTATGTCTTTCTGTCTTTATTTGACAGAAAGACAGCTACTGTATGAACCTAGAAACACAAATCAACATTTTCATTTTAAATGTTTATCCAATCCACACATACAAACTCTGTGCAACTCAGTTTATCTTTTTCTTTCTTTCTTTCTTACCTCTTGATGGAGCAGAGCAGTGGCCAGTTTTTGTACTTCATTAGTTAGCAGTTGGGTCCCTCTGATGACTTTGCTCAGTGCAGCCAGGGACTGGTGGATACTCTGTGAAATTACTTACAGTTTAGGACATCTGTAACTGGAGTAGCTGGAGAATAATTTGACATTTTTTTCATTTGATTACAGTGAACTGGTTCACAGTGACTGACTTTTCATTTGACCACTTTTTTACATTCCAAATGTCCTACATTGAAGACAATCCCTATGCTATTTGAATTGAAAACTGTATGTTTTCTTGGACACTGTAAAAACTGTGTGTTGTGTTATTAGACTCTTCACTTTTCTCTCATTTCAATTTCTACAGTCATGCAAAAAAATATCTGCCATTAGTGAGACCACTGGTTATCTGACACACCTGGACAAGGCGGATGGCATTGAACTGCTCCAGGGTGATGAATGACAGGACTGGGGACCCATGACCTTCTGTAGGTGGGGCCACCTTTTGATGTATCAGTGTAGAACCCTGATAGATCGACAGCACACAGTGAATGATAGACATATTGGCAGAAAAACAGATACACAGGTCGATAAAGAGAGCACTAGGTAACACTACAAAATGTTTCTGACAACAGATTTTGTTTTCTGTTGTAGATCACACTGTTTATTTCCTTTGCATCTACTTAGTAAGACGTAGAGTAGGAAAGAAAGGGATAACAGATGTGGGAAGAAGGAATGGGGAAAATAGAGAGCTAGAAATAAGAGATAAAAATTCAGACATTTGACTAAGTGCCAGACAGTCTCTGATACAGTAGCTGATCCAGACTGTACTGTAAAAATTTGTCAAAATAAATAGATGAACATTGCATACACAGGCGTGTGCATACAGACACACACTTTAACACAAAACAACCGTTGCAGACACACTGACACATCAATGCTGAATATCCACAAGCATGTGCATTCAAGCTATACAATGAGGAACAAACATCCACTGATGGCTAAACATCAAGTTAATTCAAAGCAGCCAGAGGTGGGCTGAGCTTTATCGGAAGAAAGCTGCTGATACAGTCAATCATTCTCCTCTCAGGAACTAGAAAACAACTTCTTGCATGGGACTCGTGGAGAGAGAGAGAGAAAGAGAGATGAGTGCAATTGAGGGAAAGGAGAGGGGGAGCTTATGTGATTTACAGCATGAGAGTGAATAAAGAGAGGCAGAGTGGGAGAATGGGAATATGGTGGCTAAATTATTTAATGTAGAGGTAGATGTCCTTTTGATTTGAGGAGGTGCCGGTCTCCAAGCAACCAGATACAGCAGTGCTGCCTCTTTTACAAGCCAGTATTCAGTTAGACTCTACTAATTTCCAATTAGCTTTCACAGCTTTTAATTTAGACTAGTTGCTGCTGCATAGGGAATGTAAAAGATGATTTTGCATGCAAATAAAGACCAGTATGTCACTGCTGGCTTCAGAACAACTACAAAAGATTAAGGAAGTAAATAAATAAAAAGTGGGATTAAAAAAGTTTTCTATCTAATCTATTAGTAACTACATAGCAGGTACTGCACTATGAGCTTGATGACAAAACAGTGTAAGACATATTTAGCAATTGTAAAGACTGAGGTTTTCACAGTGAAAGTCACACACTCATTACAGCGATGGAGAAATTGATCATGATTTTCCAGTAGTCATGTACTGCTCTGATTTCCATGGTTAAGATTCAGATATGGAAAATCCTTTAAATCTTTTTAACCAAGTTCATCAAGCTCAAGTTAAAATTTAAATGATCGAATGGAAGACATTTAAATGAAACAGATTTTGGATTATATAGATATTTATGCAGGTCAGGCCAGGAAACATTAGAGGGAAGGATAATAATGTTTAATTTAAAAAAAAGAAAGTGAAAACTGACCTGGTTGAGTTTCTTCCATAAGTTGAGGACTGGTGAAAGTCCGTTCGACCAGAGTTCCCTGTCAAACTTTGACCCAGTTGCTACTGAGCGGCTGAGGACACGCAGTTGGGAAATCACCTGCAAGTCAAATAATTATAAACACAGACAAAAGAATTAATTGAAAGGTGAAGTGGCGCTGAGGTACTGATGCTTGCACATTACTTCAAATACAGTATGAAGGTGTTTAATTGATACAAAAAACCCCTCAGTGTATATAATAACGCAATCACTATAACACACCTGAAAATTGTGCAGTATATGATGTAAAAAGAAGAAAACAGAGCTACAAATATTATCCTAATGCCATGTTTAATTTAAAAAAAAGACTCATATATTTTAAAATACTGCAATAAAATGTCCTCTACCTGTCTTTTGTGGTTTTGCTCTCCAGTGACAGTCAGCACTGTTTCAGGTCTGGGAAAATTACAAGTGAAAAAGGGCCAAACCCCACACACATAGCCTAAGAGCTCCTTACACACCTAATCAAGCATGCTTAGCTTCAGGCTTACAGTCCTGGATAGTGCTTTTATCTAGACCCAGTGTGTGTCTGTGCAGTTGTGGCTCTCTGTATGTGTGTGTGTTATAAGGGAAGGCAAAATGTCTGATAAATGGCTTTCATTTGGACCAGGAGAACTCTTTACTAACACCTGCTTTATCTTCCTTGCTCAGGAGGGAGAGTGTGCACAAATATGCGTGTATGTGCATGCATGTGTGTGTATGTGCCTGTGTAGAAGAAAGAGAGAGAGCAAGAGAAAGAAAGAAGGATAAAAAACAGATATCTAATCTAGAACTTCACCCTGACAGCAGTAAAAAAGGAGAGCAGCTGCGGATGGAGATTTGAAATATACTGGGGTTTAAATATATAGGAATTTAAATATATTAAGATTTATTCTTATCTCAGCCAATGACTACCAGGCGGGTACTGCATTTACAGTCATCACCAACTGGGAAGAAATTTTGAAGTTACTAGACAATGTCTATGTGGCAGAAAGGTAATTTTAAATCGGACGGGGTGCACTCAATTTAGTTAAGGCTTTTGCTTTAATTCAATGTAATCCAGGGTTGTGGTTCAGGTTGTTTTTTAACCAGGGGACTATTTCTCATGGTCTTACTCAAGATGAGTTTCAATAGAAACACCTAACGCACACAACTTTATTTAAAAAAACACAGGCACATGTGCTACTATCTGCAGATATATCACAGAAAATATGGACAAAAATAGTGAATCTATTCAAACACAGTGGGAGACATTCACTCATTTTATGCACTATACATGAAAACAGATTATGCACACACATCATACATACAGCGTGAAAGGCCTAGGGAATCCTCAGTAGACATTTAGGACCACTGTGACTTTTCACACTAAGCTTGTGCATTTGATTTAAATGTCATGCACCAAAACCACTGACTGTCCCCTGGGCTCTGGCAGACTCACAGACAGTGACAAGAGTCTTCTGGAAGAGGAGAGGGGATAAATTAAGGGAAAAGAGAGAGCGACAGACAGAGAAAGAGAGACAGAGCATGAAAGTGACAGTGACAAATGACAGCCGGAAGGGAGACAATGACATCCAGGGGAGGGAGGTGAAGCAGCAGACACACTAACACATACACACACATGGTCTTGTGAGAAGGAGCTGAGTGAATTAAACTAGTCCGGTGGTTCCAGTGATCGGACGGCCGCACCAACAGCATGAATGGACTTTAATGCATTAACACATAGATGGGGACTGTACACACGGACTGTTATAGTTCTGCCTAGTTTAAGTGTATTTGCTGAGAATAATTAAACAAAGAGCCATACAAACATCAATCTCAGTCTGACCATCTATCCTTTTCATATCACCAATCATGCAAGAAACAAATAAAATAATATGATCACAAAAAGTAAGCAGCCATGGATTTTTTACTCTTTACACTGTCATGACTGTGAGTCTACCTTTTGTTATGATCTGACTGTCTCTCAAACACAAACAATGACAGTGAAAAACACATTTGGTGTACAGTATAAGTGAAACTGCATTGCTATTGAGTTACATCAGAATCTGCAGTGACCATCAACCACTACACACACACACACACACACACACACACACACACACACACACACACACACACACACAAACTTGTCTTGTTGATCTCCCATTGCTTTACTTCATACCATATAATTTGGGTCCCACAACTTTCTTGTGCATGACCCTGGTTTTGTCTCCAAGAACTCAATCTACAGACATGCCCAGTTTACATACAGTTAAATGACATACAGTAAGCTCAAAAGATGAGAATCGCTGCCCTCACCATAAGCCTGCATAAAAAGCCTTTGGCGAGTAATCTATACCAATCACAAACAAATCTAGCTTCATGTGTCTCCAAAGTGAATGTTATTTCATAGTGAAATAAATGAAAATAGAGGGTTGCCCAGTATAATGCTTTAACCTTAAACTGAAGTCCATCCATCCATCATGTATACCTACTTATTCCAAATAGATACAATGCCATATAGTGTAACTACAGGTATCACCTAAAATCCGGTAGAGTAATCAAGAGTGCACTGAAAAAATGGCTGTCACAATAAAAAAAGTGAGTAAGTGAGACTTTCACAAAAAAGAGCCTTGGTTAAGATGGAAAACACAAGTATGAGCAGCTGTCAGCAACATCTTTGATTAAATATAATCTTTCCCTTTCTCTTATGTGTTCTTGTAGATTGCTGGTCTACGATATACTAACAATTTATTGTAGTTTTACAACAGTTTCTATCAAATCTGAACAGCAGATGCTACAGTGTAAGTTTAAATAAAATAATTTAAAATGACCTAACAATCTAGATTTGATGTTAAATAAATAGTGAACCTTGTTTGGTTCTAACACCAATCTTTGCTGATCAGTAGAGGATATCCCTAATACACACACAATGGACATGATGGAGACAGAAATTAGATAAAATGGATGTGAAACATATTTTCTTGAGTGCAAAAGAGGTGATTTCATTTATGTAACAAACCAACACAGAAAGGGACAAGAAGGAAGAATTTCTGAATGTTGAGATGGAGATAGACGTTATGGTGGTTGTGTGTGTGTTTCTGGGAATACGTGTGTGTGTGTGGTTGCACCTGGGAGCTGATGATTCTCTGGGAGGATCTCTCTATATTGGCAGGCAGACCAAAGAAAGCAGGTCTGTCATCTTCTGGGAGATTCTCGATTACGCTGCGGTAGTCCTGGGAAGAGACACAGACACACAGGTCAACAACAGAAAAGCACACATAGCAAAACAAATACAGACGGGCGGGAGCAAGAGAAGATGTAAACATGTTGCCTGAATTTGACATGGCTCGAACACTCTACAAGAGGTTTGCAATTCCAAGCAACACTTGCTACAAAACTGGACTAGTTTTGTAGCATACTAGTTTGCTATGTGTGTCTGTGGGTTAAATAATGCTACACTGCCCTTAATTGGGTGTTCTGTTTACATAGTTTGATGCTGTTTTTGTAACAATATGCACTGGTACAAAAAGAAATGTAAAAACTTACTTCTGACTATTGAATTGTACAAATGTATACATTTCCACATTGACTTATTTTGCTTATCGCATAAATTGGATAAACTTGAGGAAAACTATTTGCATTTATTTGTAGTGGCTAATTTATAAACCAACTTGGAATGAAGCTAACACAACACTGACTAATGAAATGTCAATACTGACCGAGCCACAAATAGTAAATCTGAAAAAAAGCTTGGGAAAATTAATTCAGCACCATTTCTTGGAATTGCTGTTGCTTCTTTGCCAGTGCACCAGAGGCTATTAAGGTGTGCAAACACTACGCTACAGCTTAGGTACAGAAAGAAACACAGATGTGCTCATTTTTTACATTTCTCTATAGAAAGAATTCGGTTCTGGATAACCTGTAAGAGCTATTAAGGTTGCAGTTCTTCGTACGGCATCATTGCCTGAAACTGCAAATTCAAATTTGTGTTTGCCAAAGCTGGGTTCCACCACTGTGTCACCCTGTCAACTTACCAATATGGAGCAAGAATTTGGGAGGCTGATCTGAGGTGGAAAGAAGCGTGTTCCTCCTCTACCCTTTCTCTGACCAGCTGAGAGGGAGGACGAGAAGAGCCGTGCAGAGAAGAACTGCTCCAGGTAGGAGCGTAAAATGCGGAGGTCAGAGGGGTTGTCGATGCGTCCACCATAGATGGCATTCTCCAACAGGCCATGGACAAACTCCCACTGGAAGGACTTACCGCCTTAAAAAAAAATCAAGCACACAGCATACAAAGATGATGGTATGATAACATGCACACCTGTGTAGCAGAACATAACTGAGCGAAGCTGTCCGCGACTTTGTGATCTGTTAACAGCTCTCCTACCTTCAAAAAGCCTGTCAATAATCTCAAATCCAGCACGGAGGTCCGACAAAGAAAACTCATAGAACTTAGTCCAACCCTGAATAAAGCACAGAAGAGTGAGTTAAGTAAAAATTAGATAATATATTTATTTTACTATTTGTATAAGACTCATAACATATCAGGCACTAATGGGTTAGATTTAGATTTTGTCAACCAGAGTAAAGGCATTCAAACTCTCATTTCACATACAGTGTTTGAGTCAATTATCCCACACATGCACACTGTGTGTGAGGGCAGTTTTCTTATTTCTTACTACCACTACTTCTCTATTGTTGTGTCTTTGAGACAGAACAAACAAAGCTTAGAAACCTGTTTACTATTCACTATGGTGTGTTTTAAGTCAAGTTATCTTTGATTCATTCATTCATTCATTCTCCATACTGCTTAGACCAATTCAGGTTCACTGTGAGCCCACACAGCCACAGGGAGAACATGTAAACTCCACACAGAAAGGCCCCAGGTTTGAACGTGATTTGACCTAGAACCTGTGATATGACAGTGCTACCCACCACAGAGCTGTGCCACCGATTTATGTTTCAATTTCATAAAATTGGCTCTCATTTTAAAGATGAAACTGCATTATGTATTTTACCAATAGTTGAGACTATCAAATATGCATACACACTTACTTCCCTCTGTAGAGACCTTCTCAAATTTACCACAGTTACACTCATTAACTTTTCTGAAACCCAGCACTGCCAAGATTTTTTTAATATAGTCCCAATATAATGCCTTAATAACCTGCTCTTTAGTACAATTTGCTGCAAACCAGTACAGTTGGAGTACGGTTCATGATCTTTATCCTTCAGCCACCTGGTCACTGGAGCACAGTCAGTCAAGACATTAGCCCTGAGGCTTCAGGGAGGGGGGGGGGCAGCTTTTTCCAATTAAACAACACATGCACACACATGCACAAAAGAACACAGATATATGTTAGTGCATACACTATCACACTGACCATGTCTTAAAAAAAATCCCAGAAGTGTTAAAACATAATTGAGTGTGAGGGTAGTGAGTGTGTGTTTGTTGCACTCCACTGCTATGCAATCAGCAGTTGTAATCTGTTGTAGGTGGATGAAGTGCAGGTTGGGGAAAGCTGTCTGGACATGTTCAATAACTCCATTCTGTTGTATGTTCAGTCCAGTCAATTTGTGCTTTGGTGCTTACTCACTGATCGTGTTGGGGACAGTTTCTACTGTATTTGAAAAACATGGTTACTGTACATGTGTAAGTTTCATGTAAATAGCTTTGCTGCTTTGTCAGAGAATGATTCAGTGTATGGTTCTAATAAAGGTGTTTGTCAGAAATTGTGCTACCTACGTGTGTGTTCATCAGACATAATTGGCCACTCATCTTGTTCTCCAGCTGCCATTAACCAAAAACTATAATCTTTTTCCTTTGCTGAGGCTCTGCGATCCCATACACGCTTCCATGTTTTTCTTCAGTAAGGCTGTATACTACTTCACATGTGAAAACCTGTCTCCATCTATTATCCCCCCCTTTCCTTTTTGTCCTCCTCACTTTGTCTATTCTTCAGTCTTTTAAAATAAAGGGCTTTCTGCACAGTCCTGTAAAAGGGATGAAGACAAGGAGAGAATAAATGAGAAAATGGAGGATGCTAGATGAAGCGGAAAGAGAGTAAAGTGATAGTGTAGTGGGCAAAAGGAGATGTGACTGTTTCCGTAATTAGGTGATCATGTTCTTGGATGAGAAACAACATTACAATCCCAAATGAAAACACTTACCAGAGATTCAGTGTTACTAGGAAATTAAAGGAGAGAGAGCGAGACAGGGCAACAGCAGTGAGAGGAGGATGGCCAGTAAAAGAAAATTAGGGAAAATAAAACAAGAGAGAGAGAGTTTTACAGGAGGCTGGAGGAATGAAAAGACAAATCCCCAGGAGACTTACAAGTCACAGGCATGTTTTATGTTCGTTATCTAGCTTTATGTTCACCTATAGGGTAATCAATACTTTTTTCCCCAAACAACTCCACAATGAGGAGATTGGTTAGGGGAGAGATTAGGGACCCAGTCTGAAGGACCAGGGGACACAGAGAGAAGAAACAAGTGTGCCAACATTATGAGAATTTCCTTACAAAAACTTGTCTCTGCAACAGTTCGCCCGATTGTTTAGGTTTTCTTGCTGGGGTTGTTTAGCAGATAAAAAGAGACACCTTGCTATAACTGCACACTTGCACTGTATGTCATTATTTGATTACACAGACCATTCTGAGGCCTCACTGCAGTACATCCAGAGGCAAATGAGTCCCAGTGGATCATGCACACTGGCATGCTACCAAACTGTAAAAAGTGACTGTTTTGAAAAACCCCAGTGTGTGTATATCTTTGTAAATTCATTAGTTTGGACTTCTGGTGCTCAGTCACATGCAAGCCAGCAAACCATAAACATAAGCCACAAAACTCAGCTTTATTTGGCCTGTTCAACTAAACCAGCCAAACACTGACCAGATGAGATGCATACTGACTGTAGGCTTATGCAGGAAGCTAAGTAGTTAATTTTTGTTGTCTCAATATGCAGCTATTTGCATATTACAGTCACTGCCTCAGGCATTTTAAAATCTTTTTCTAAAATGCAGTGATTCATTATGCATCACGAATGATGTTCATCAAAATCTTCTATTTTGATTATTTTTCCTATTCAATTAAAAAAAAACAGCAACTTTTCAAAGATTTTTGATACAAAAGCTGTATTTGAGATTTGAGAATTTACCAAACGTGATCTTTTGGACAAGTGCCAGCTACCTAATAACTCAGGCTGTTGTTGAACATCATTTCCCTCAATGTGTGTTTATTTATCTCTTTTGTGTTGATTCATCATTACCTTGGGTTTCAACTGTGGACATTAATTTTCTCTCTAGGGATGCAAAGATGTCTTTCTTCATACCCTGTATCTTGTTATGTGGGGGTGATTTGTCACCAGCATTATAGTTCAAACAAGAAATGCTGTGTTCAAGCACTAAATGTTATGCGTTGATTCAAGCACTGGTAAAACATATATTTGAAAAAATTATTTAGTGCTGGGGTGAGCATATTGAAGCCAAGTTACCCTTCACTTTAAAAACAAAGTAATTACTACCATCACATGCAGTATGTCAAAAAAATCTATTTTGAGTTAATGCTTTGACAGTCGCATATCATGGGACTTGTTTTTCCCCATGCTTCCACTGTCTGCAAATTCAGCAACTAGAAGGAAGTCTGTCTGTGTTTCATAAAATTTAGTAGGCAGGATATTGGAACCTTATCTGCAAGCAGTGTATCTGAAAGGTATCAGAAGAGGGGACTGCTTTAACGCTTTATCAATGTGAGAGCAATTTTTTCTACATTGTGCTTTGTACTTTGTATGCATGATACACAGCAGGCAACAAAGGCGTACATCTAAGTTGCACATGTAAGGCCACAGATGCACATGTGCAGACACAAAGACTGCCAGAGGCACCAAAGAGCAAACACATTTACTATGCTGGTCAGTAAGGACAGGAAACTGATCTCTGGGGTATTTTTTACCCTTTGCCTGGATGTCCTTGTGTATACTGTGGTCCTTGTGTATACTGTGACTTTTTTTTTTTGTCAGTGTTAACTTTCTCACTATGGAGAGAATTTTGTATAATTTTGCATTTATCAAAATAAATAAATTATGTAAAATTCTGTATGTGCAAATTTATATAATGAGTATGGCTAAAGGTTACTGTAATTATGTGCCTGTGAGTAAATAGCATGGTATAAATGTGAGCAAATACATCTTTGGGTTTCATAAGTAAAAATGATCACAAAGCTTGTTTATTTTAAAGTGTATTATACCACATTATCATGCTCTTAAGTATGATAATGTATGTGTGTGTGACAGCAACTAAAAGTAGCATTCACATAGAAGCTTCAATACAGTAGCAGAATTTTTTAAGAAAGAGCTGGTTGTGTGAGGCATTATTTTAATTCTGCAAGTAGGACTGTTAGAACTTTTAAACAAGGCGATAAATTTTCTTTGTTTAAATAATTATGGTGCAGTTCTACCATAGTTTACGTTTACTGTCCTGGGATTACATAGTAGGACTCTGAGCAATCAGGTCTCCTGTATCTTGACGTGTTTGTCTAGTTTACCTGTGGTATGTAGTTGCGTCTCTCTTGGCAAACAGCATGGAACCAGGCCAGACAGAACAGAGACTGAGCTCTGGCTAGGGTTCCTCCTACAAACAAACAATCAAAAGCAATGTCACAACCAAAATAACTATATCGATCAATTATCATCAGAATGTATGATGAGAATCAGAATGTTTTGCAATCTTAAAACCACATACAACAGAAAGGACTGAGCAGCGAACTGAGCATGATGTGTTTATTTTCTCCTCCAAGCTGCTTTGGTCATGGTACTCACAGCCTGAGCCATTAATTGATATCACTCCCAGTGACTACAGCATGTAACACGTAACATTTTATGTTAAAAGTATATCTGTACTGTAAATTACATAGCACAATATCTTAAAGCTCATTAGCTACATCTGGATGTAAGTATTCAAAAAGGTTTATAGAGAAGAGAAGAGAAGAGAAGAGAAGAGAAGAGAAGAGAAGAGAAGAGAAGAGAAGAGAAGAGAAGAGAGGAGGAGAAGAGAACTATAGAAGAGGATAGAAGAGAGAATGAGAAGAGAAGAGAGAAGCGAAGAGAAGAGAAGAGAGAGAAGAGAAGAGAAGATAGAGGAGAATAGAAGAGAGGAAGATAGAAGGAGAGAGAAGCTAATAGAAGAGGAGAAGAGATTAGAGAAGAGAAGAGAAGAGAAGAGAAGCGAAGAGTAGCAGCGAGAGATAGGAAGAACGAGAGAAGAAGAGAGAGAAGAGAAGCAAGAGAAGAGGAGAAGAGAAGAG